>NW_018735296.1:0-62509 GCF_002204515.2 Aedes aegypti
TGTTTATTTTTCTCGTGTTTGTTTTTTCACTGGAACACGGGGAAGGCGAAACTTTGTGTGGAGCTTTCTGTTGACGACGAGTTTTTCAATGAGGTTCATTAGAAAGTACATGAGGGAAAGTGGGAACGGAGTGGAAGGAGCCTTCCTGTTAGGGATTATTACTGTTTGTGCCGTTTATTTAGTGAGCAAAATGATTTAATGACGGTTTGATACATAAATCATGGTAGAAGGAGAAGTTTTTCTTGATACCAGTTTCGATCCGGGCTTGAAAGGTTACTTGTTGGTAATGAGCACTTCTCGCTGAAATCAGGCCGCCATCGGCACCCATTGTTAGAATTCTAATTTTATGTCACTGTCACTTATTCCTATTTTAAGGGTGGTCCTTTCTGTTTTCTCAAATTGGTGGACCCCTCGTACGCCAGCTAGCTGAACAGATTGCGAAAAGCCAATTTTTTCATAAATCTTGGGTATTTCTTCACGTGATATGTCTCATATTTTGCTAGGAACACATAGCAATCTTAAAGGCATTGTATAGAGAAAGGATATAGCTTTCATTTAAACTTGAAAAAATGTTGGCGGCCAATTTGAATTTGGCCGCCATCTTGAATTTTGTTATAAAAATCATTTTTTCACCATTAGCGCACCGCTAGTTTTGAATTCTGATATCACCATCAGAAAGCTGAGGAAAAGTTGCGTAGATAGGCTACAAAAACTAGGTGAGCAATGGTATTTACCATATCAAATAACGATTTTCTAAATCATGTTATACGATTTTGACGTAGGTATATGGCGAGTGCAATCGATGCAAACATCATTTTTTGCACAACAAATAAACAAGTTTACAATCGTTGGTGTATTATTTGAGACAGATGAAGAATAGGAGTATTATTTTGAGTGAAAAAATCTGGCGGTCATCTTGGATTTTGACGCAATCTTGGTTTTAAGTAGTAGAATGAGTTTTCACCTTGTTAGCACTCAACATGTTGACTTTAGTTCTACCGTTACACTCATTCTTCTTCTTTTTCCTGACGTTACGTCCCTACTGGAACAGAGCCAGCCCCTCAGCTTAACTAGCTTTGAAAACAAATTATCAAATAAGATTTTTTAACGCTCATTTGCTACCTGAATGATTCTTCTGCATATCTTCGAGTTGAAAAATAGCATTATTTCTTTCATTTATTTGGTCTAAAACCATTGATAGAAATCAACAATCAGTTGAACAGCTGAAATAAGATAAGAAAGATAGAATCTGATTGTTTTTTTTTTAAACGGAGGTCTCATAATTCAAGATGATGAGCACTGAGATGGTAAAAAATCATTCAACTGCTAAAAACTAAGATGGCGTCGAAATCCAAGATGGCCGCTTGATTTTCTAATCTCGAAATGGTACACCTGAGCAATTCCACTGAACATGACGATTTTTTTTTAAATTTATTTTTTGTATTTTTTGAATCGCCTGAAAATTTGCATACAGATCCTTTATGACCAAAAATGCCATTTTGCACTTTAAGACCGCCATTTTGAACCTCGCCTTATTTTTGAGAAGGGCGTATCGGAAAATGCAGAGCAAATCTTTAAAAAACTGTAACTCGAAAACGGTTTGTCCGATCGATTTGAGATCTTCTACAAAGTTGTAGGTATTGCTTAGGACTATATGGAGAAAAATATGCACGGTGAAAAAAGTTACAGATTATTTCTTATTTCGAAAACAAAATTTTAAAATCGATATTTTCCAGAAACGCAGTTTCGATTTTTTTATTTTTGGATATGTTTTAGGGGACAACTTATGTGATTTATTGCACAATGTTTCAAAATGGAAGAATTATGGACAAAAAAGTTATGATTTTTTAAAAAATTACATATTTTGAAAAAAAAATATCGAAATAGAGGAAAACAATAATTTTTTATGCGATTATTTGAAAGTGCAGAAAAATTGCAATCGAAAAGTACTTAAGTAAATTTTTTCTAGGTTGCATCAAATTCGAGATGTACTCATATTTATGTTAAATTTTCAAATAAAAAAAGTAAAATAGGCCCTTTTCAAACATATTTCGTGTTTCTCTGGATTTATAACTAATAAAGCTGAGTACCAGGCTCGGTTCCAGTAGGGACGTAACGTCTGGAAAATGAAAAATAATAATAAGAAGAATATAAGTAACCTATTTTTGTTGGTAGCCTCCAAATTCGACATGCTGATTGCTATCAAGGTGAAAAACTCATTCATTGCCGCCAAAATTTGTTCAAGTAGGAATGAAAGCTATATCCTTTCTCTATACGATTCCAAGCGAAATATGAGACATACCACGTGAAGAAATACCCAAGATTTATCAAAAAATGGCCTTTTTCGCAAACTGTTCAGCTAGCTGGCGTACGAGGGTTCCACCAATTTGAGAAAACCGAAAGGACCACCCTTAAGTTTTATCGAAAACTAGCGATCAGTTTCATAAAATTGGAATTCTAACGGTGGGTGCCGATGGCGGCCTGGTTTCAGCGAGAATTGCTCAATGTAATTTTACACCATTTCCTTTACGTGCATGGTTTGGTGCTAAAATTTACTTGAAATATTTTTTCTGTGTATGTTTTGAGCGAGTTATCCGATGTTGAACGCCAAAGTGATCCATAACTGTGTTTGATCGGCATCTGTGTGCGCCTGGAAAGTTTCAGAAATCCACCTATGACGAAGAGAATAGAGCTGACGAAAATACAACAAGTCATGCTATGTAGTTTCAAATCTTTTTCAGTGATATAACTTTGTCGTTTCATGATCTGAACGCATATTGTTCCTCAAAGGTCAAAGAAGTACCCGAGAAACTCTCAGATTACAATTCCTCAATTAAAAGCCCAAAGAGCACCTTGACTTCCGCTCAAACAAATTTAGTAATAAACGGTTTGAATAGGCCCCAACAGACGGTCCGCAGCTCCTCACCCAACAAAATTAAATCAAAATCAATTTCGAAGCAGGACTTCATCCCGGACCGTCCTTTTAATTACCTTCGCCTAGGCCAATAAAAAAGCGCTTCTTCAGCGTGCTACAAAATCCCCCAGCGAACCGCACCATCATCAAAATGTACTTCAAAACCTGGTCCTGGGAAAAATAATTGCCCCAATAACGGAGTCCACATTTCTTCCGGCGGGCGCCAAGGGTTGGTCGTGTCACAAGGTTTATGTACTTTTCACTGCTCTTTTCGGGAGACCTTTTCCCGTACCTACCCACTTTACACCGTAATTAAGCTTCATCTTGGCGTCTCAGCAGCGTCCCCCATCCCGGTCAAACAAAATGGCAGCAAGGAACAAAAAAGAAGAATCGCGAATAAATGCCAGCAGAAGAACCTGGTGGCACCGTAATGGCTCATAAATTAGGAGTCCATTGCGCCCTTGAAACAATTTTTTTTTCACGGACGTGCTGTTGCTGAGGCTGTGAATGTTTTGTCGCTTTTCGCGTTTCATCTCCCCAGCTCTGGCTGCTCGGGCTAGCGGAAAAAATACGTTTTCCCTTTACAACATTTTAGCGGCGGAAATAAAATTTTCTTATTTCGGTGATGCTGCTTTCAACAGCCGGTCGTTGGCTCCGAAGAATGCTTTTGGGGAAACTGGTGGAAATGGTGAATCCTAATTTCCTGCCCCAGGCCCTCCTAAATCTCGCCTATATCTTCCAAAGTCATTAGGCAGTCGAGACGTGGGGTCGGATTAGGGAGAGGGGGCATTTTCAGCAGAATAGGATGGAATATAATCACGCAAAATTATGAAACTCAGAGGGAAGATGATGGGGCAGTCTGGAAATTTAGAAGTATTTATCATCTGTTACTTTTCTACTGAAGCATTCAATGGGAATTGTGACCTAAGAGAATCGTAGTCAGTGGCGCGGGAAGTGGGTAGGACATGTACTACGCACAAAAAAGCCTAGAAAGGACAGTCAAAGGATTGTCCTACCCACGATTCAACAAAAACAAGATCAGCAGGAAACTTGAAAAATAAATTAAACTATTTATCATCTGTTCAATATATATTAGACTGGCCCTTAAACAAAAAGTCGTAAAACTCAACAAGGCACCCTCTAGATACATGCCTTAGGGTAAGGAAAAAGATCTCTGAAAATTTCAACCCAATTGGTTGTTCCACCAGCTGGCGCATTCAATTTGAAGTTTGTATGGGATATTCATTTCAAATATATTGAGAATTGACCCTATGTCACTGTTTTTTTTCCGTATCCCGACTAAGGGTACATAACAATATTATATCAGCATATGTTATTATGTTATAAGTTTTTTCGAACATAGGTTGTTACAAACTTGATGCAGGATGTTGTTTAAATAACTAAAATTATATCAAAAAGTGTATGAATAGTAGCATAAACATAACAAAATGTGTTTTAATTCTATCAAAAACATATCAAACCAAGTTATAATGTTTGATACAAAGTATCAAAATTATAATACTGTTCGATATACGATAATATTGTATATTATTGAAATGCATAACCATCTATTTATTTTATTATAAAGTTGTTTAAAATGGACAAAAAATATGTTAAAGAGGAATAAAACACGTTATGTTATATTTCTGTTTAATCATGTTCTATGGATAACGGAGCCTAACAAAATTATATCATAATATGATATGCATATCATATTCTGATAAAATTTTATTATATTTTTGTTACAAGCCTCTAGTCGGGATACTAGTTGATCGAATTTAACTGAGCCCAGAATGACAAATACACCAGTTGATACCATAATGAACATAATTACAGAGGGTTGTATCTCGATTAAAGCTCATTTTTATTAACATTTCAGTTGTTGAAAGTTAGGCATAGATCAGAACTCCAGTACAATTACATATAAGGCAAAAGCACCAATTTTCGACTCAGTACTAATTTTCAACCCATTCATACGATGTTAGCCTACTTTGTAAGAAAATCCGAAAATTGGCACAGATTTCTTGTAGGTCGAAAATTCGTGCTTTTTCCCTATGCATGCGCCTTGTTTAGTGGCTCGCCCAGCGTCATAGGTGACTATGATGTGCCTGATGGCTGCCACCATGTGGTGTTGAGAAAATACAAAGCAATATTGCTTGTGCTTAACAATTTGCTTCAGATAGTTAAAATACCAACTTTATCAATTTTTATCATGATACAATATTGTTCGCTATAGTTTCAAGCAGTGTTGCTCAGACTCATTTCCCCGAAAATAACATTTTCCGAACTACGAAGCCACGAACTACTACAACCATGCTCTATCCTCCTAAGATAGAAAAGCAGATGATTAAGTTTGAGTACTGCACACAAAATCGATCAATTTTGATCCCAGAGAGCCACAATTCAAGTTTCGGTGAAATGAAATGAGTGAGTGAATGAGTGCGAATCATTTCACCGAAACTTGAATTGCGACCCACCGAGATCGAAACTGTCGGATCCCATGTGCAACACTCAAGCCCAACCACCTCCCCCTCCATCTCAAGAATACAACGCACAGTTATAACAGTTCATGGCTTCACAATTCGAATTTCGGGGAAATGAGTCTGGTCAACACTGGTTTCAAGTAGTGTTTTTGACACTCTGGGATCAATTGAACGCGATCCACAATTTTCTTGGACCAAACAGTAGGCGATGTGTTGTTTCCGGCTTTAGGACATTTCGTCGAATGACATTTGGTCGAATGACGTTTGGTCGAATGGTCATTTGGTCGAAAGGACATTTGGTCGACGTTTAGTTGAACGAAAATTTGGTTGAAAGCCTATTTTTAAATGGTTCATTGAAAGATCATTTGTTCATTATGCCAAAAATCTAGGATTTCGATGATTATTCAACTGAACTTAAACTTTTTAGAAGTAGTTTTTTGTACATTGACTGAAATATTTAGCTCTAGTGAATTTATCATTCTTTGAAAATATCATCATTCTTCGACTGCTCAACAAGCTTTTATTTTATTACCCAACGATGTGAACATAATGTTTTCATTATTTATTATTCTTTTGAAATGCCAACTTTCTTAATAATGAACACCTGATGTTGATTTGATGAAAAATTCAGAGAGAGTGCTCGGGATCTTTCTTTGAATTACGGGTTTTGCAGCTTGGGTAAGATTTTTGGAAGCGGAAATCAAGATTAAAACGCCAGTAAAAAATGCTTTAAGGAAAACCTTTATGACGAAGTGAATTCTTGGTGTTGGTAACTCTACTTATTGCCAAGTGGCTTATTGTGACTTCCAGCTTAATAACTTTCCACAAGCAAATATATGGCTGTGCTGGCAGTGTTGATGACCTCGGGTAAAAAAACAGAGTTTGCTGTAGAAGCTATGTATTATTCAAAATGAGAAAAAGGGCTAATTCTATGTATTGGGTGAGTAATACGAGTTGACTGAGGAGACAAAAGTCGGCTTGCTTCCATTAAGGATCAGCTTATCTCGAATCGCAGAACATGCCTGAACAAAAAAGCAACATGAATCAATAAAAATCCAAGAGCTTAATCAATATGTTGGGAGGGCGTCCATCAAATTGGATAACAAAATGTTACTTATCGCATAGAGATTGTTGGTAAAATAGCTGATACTTTTTCGGTTATTCAATCTGTGAGATATATAATCCACTGGGTTGGGAATTTGCACAAGGTTTGATCACAGCAATCGGTTTTAGACTGTCTTAATGTCAATGTTGGCACGCTGCTGTCACTGAATCTATGACATTTGGTCGAAAGACATTTGATCGAATGACATTTAGTCGAATGACGTTTGGTCGAAAGTACATTTGGTCGAACGGACATTTCGTCGAATGGACATTTGGTCGAAAAGGTTTAGTTGCAACAGAAAGCATATGATATTTGGTCGAACTGCAAAAAAATTGTGCTCGAATCTAAAAACTATGGATACAAAGTTTTACTTTTAGTCTGACTACCGCCGAGAGTAGCATTTTTCCCCTGAAACAAGAAATTGAAAAAGTATCAGCCATTTTACCAAAGATCTATATGCGATTAGCAAAATTTTGATATTCACTTTGATGGACGCTCTTCCAGCGTATTAATCTACCTCTTGCGTGTTTGATGTTTCATGCTGCTTTCTTGTTCAGGTATGTTCTGAGATTCAAGGTAAGCTGATCTTAAATGGAAACAAGCCAACTTTTGTCACCTCAGTCAACTGATCTTTCCTTTCCCGGTACAAAGAATCAGCACTTTTTTTCATTTTCAATAATTCAAATCTTCTACTGCAAACTCTGTTATTCACTCGAGGTCATCAATTTTGTCAGCAAAACCATATATTTGCTTGAGGAATGTTATTAAGCTGGAAGTCACAATAAGCTAATTGACCATAGGTAGAGTTACCGACACCTAACATTCACTTCGCCATAAAGGTTTTTTTCAAAGCAAGTTTTTCCTGTCGTTTTAATTCTGATTTCCGCATTCAAAAATCTTACCAACGTCCATTGAGCTGCAAGACCCGGTATGCAAAGAAAGATCCGGAGCTCTCTCTCCGAATGCTTCCAGCAGATGAGCTGATCTTCATTACGAAGAACGATGGTATTTCAAAAGAATTATAAATGAAGAAAATATTATGTTCACATAATTGAGTAGTAAAATAACTTGTTGAGCAGTTTTTAAAGGAATGATGATATTTAAGAAGAATAATAAATTCGCTAGAGCTCAGTATTTCAGTTAATGACAAAAAACTTTTAGTTAATTTGGGTAATCATTGAAATTCTTGATTTTGACATAACTTCAAATTACAAATAAAAAGGTGTATTAAATTTGAAAATAAGACTACAACAAATGTCCCATTTCTTATTCAACAAAAGTTAATGATTCAGATTATTCAAAAGAATACGTTATCTTATCAACTTTGCAAAACAAATATCAATTTTACCAAATGATCTTCCAATAAACCATTTCAAAATAAGCTTTCATTCAAACTTCCGTTCAACTAAACATCATTCGACGAAAATAAGTGTTCTAAAGACATTCGACCAAATGTCCATTCGACTAAATGTCCTTTCGACCTAATGTACTTTCGACCAAATGTCATTCGACCAAACGTCATTCGACCAAATGTCATTCGACGAAATGTCCTAAAGCCGCTGTCACTTGCACACTAGATGCATTCGTACTCTGCCTCACTTGCGAACCGATACTTGGCAGGGTAAGTTGTGTGAGCATCGCGTGGAGGGAACTCCACACAATCACTCTTGTATTCGCGCCAAAATGTTACTATAGAAATATTCTATGCTTTCTGTTGCAGCTAAACCTTTTCGACCAAATGTCCTTTCGACTAAATGTCATTCGACCAAATGTCTTTCGACCAGATGTCATAGATTCGTTGTTTCCCATATGTTTGAGCTGGAAATCCCATATTAACTTCAATTCAAATGCGCCAACTCATGAAACGACCAAATGAACTGAAATTTTCAGGAAGTCTCCCTCTAACACTAAGGAATAATCCTTGGGGGTGCCCCGTGGAATTATGCCACTTTATTTTTCTCTGTATTTTTTTTCTCGATTTCATGCGCTTTTTGAATAGCGCCCAAACCGTTGATTTTAGCGAAATAGTTTTTTCGGAGAAGTTTCTTGGTATATTAAAGCGCAACTTTTGACGAAAAAAAGTTTTGTGATCAATCCACCTAGCAGTGAGATAGAAAAATTATTTTTTTTAAACATTTAGATAGACATATGGTGTCTTCGGCAAACTTGTACAATTTGCAATTTGAAACAACTTTGTCGAAGACACGATTTTCTATCTCTTATACTTTTTGAGATATATGCCGTTGTATGTGAATGACCCCTAAAAATAATACTTTTTATCATACAATTTTCCAAGATTTTTAACATTTTTTGTGTTTTCTACAAAGGTGTTTGTCATGAAAAAAACCCGTGTTTATGCTGAACATAACATCACTCTATCTTTTGAAGTAACAAAGTTATTCATGAATTACTCTTTTTTCAAGGGGTAGTTTAGGCCTCTATAACTGGCTTCGGCGCAAAATGGCGCAGACAACTCTTACAAATCATGAAAGTACCATATCTTCCCTTTCGGCATTTAATAAAAACTTTTGTCTATAAGCGTCTTTGCATGGGTTTTTGCTATCAAACAAATAAGCCTTATTAAAACGAATTCGACTGATAATTCTTTTTTTTAGGAGATAGAGAGGTGCGATGTTTAGAAAAAACACGCGTTTTAACATGTTTAACAACTTCGTAGAAGACATGAAAAATGTTAAAAATTTAAGTAAAAAGTTATGAGAAAAAATGATTTTAAACAAGTTTTTTCATACAAATGTGTGTACTTTGTGTTAAAAAATTCGTAACTCTTTTACAAGATTTTTAACATTTTTCATGTCTTCTACAAAGTTGTTCAACATCTTAAAACGCGTGTTTTTGCTAAACATCGCACCTCTCTATCTCTTAAAGTAAAAGAATTATCAGTCGGGTTAGTTTTAATAAGGATTATTTGTTTGATAGTAAAAACCCATGCAAAGACGCTTATAGACAAAAGTTTTTATCAAATGCCGAAAGGAGAGATATGGTACTTTCATGATTTGTAAGAGTTGTCTGCGCCATTTTGCGCCGAAGCCAGTTATAGAGGCCTAAACTACCCCTTGAAAAATGAGTAATTCATGAATAACTTTGTTACTTCAAAAGATAGAGCTATGATATGTTCAGCAAAAACACGGGTTTACTCGTGACAAACAACTTTGTAGAAAACACAAAAAATGTTAAAAATCTTGGAAAATTGTTATGATAAAAAGTATGATGTTTAGGGACCATTCACATACAACGGCATATATCTTAAAAAGTATAAGAGATAGAAAAATCGTGTCTTCGACAAAGTTGTTTCAAATTGCCAATTCTACAACTTTGCTGAAGACACCATATGTCTATCTAAATGTTTTGAAAAAATAGTTTTTCTATCTCACTGCTTGGTGGATTGATCACAAAACTTTTTTCGTCAAAAGTTGCGCTTTAATATACCAAGAAACTTCTTTGAACAAACTATATCGCTAAAATCAACGGTTTGGGCGCTATTCAAAAAGCGCATGAAATCGAGAAAATAATATACAGTGCATACTGAGCTGGGCCAGTCTAATATACATGCAAACTCGATCAATGTACTTGTTCTTATGGAGAATGGAAGACACGATAAGAGTTTTCATAGCTTCTCAAGCCTAGTGAAGCGTGACATGGTTTGTGCATGACTCCTGAAAAATCATGGCACGTGTGAAGAACGATTCAAAATACCTATGGTGCAAGGCTTGGGTAATTAACTGTAAGAATTGTTACAAGAAACTTCTTTAATCGTTAGGAAAACTAATGGAGAAATCTTCTATGGGATTTCTGAATATATCAATGAATGGTTTCTTAAAAATATCAACGATCGGGCCCTGTATATGTTCCGTGAGCATTGCTGGAAGTAATTCATGAGAAGTTTTTAAAACATCAATAGAGAATGATCAGATTTTTTTCTTATTTCTTTACTAGTGAGGCTTTTAGCCACAGGCTTCCAAGATCAGAAAATTCTTGACTACCTTTGGAAGTTGCTATAGATTAATCTAAGACCAGTCGCATCGTGTTATACAATACACGAGCGTGGTGGTGCCAGCGTTTTTTGAACGTGCGGTTACTCTTGACATAATCTATCAAAACATTGCAACAACCTCTTGACGATTCTCAGTCAACAAGTTCTTGGCTGATTCCGAATCACCATAGAAATTTCTCGAAGTAGTTGTTAGACAGTTCTCGAAAAATGATATTTTCGGGTCTTTATTTTAATGCAAGCCTCTTAAAATTCTCTACTTCAGTGGAAGTTTTCTAAAGTCTCTGTTTTAACCAAAATGATCTCTAAAGTTCCTTTTTTTAATATTTTGCTTGCATTGAATCCTATTACAAAACTGTACAGCCTCCAGAGAAAGCTGCAGAGACTGTATTCCAAATCTTCAGAAATCAATAGTGATTTTATTTAGAATGCTTTCAGGGTCTCCTAGAGGGATCTCTCCTGAAATTCTTTTAGAGATTTCTTTGCCAATTCTAGAAGGATTTTTCCAGGAATTTTAGGTAGGAAGTATGCTTAGGAGAATTTCTCCAGAACTTGCTTTAGGAAATCCCTGAGAACTCCAAATCTTGCCTCCAGTAATTTTCTCAGGTATTATTTTGTTTTTTTTTTTTTTTTCAACACTGTCCTAGAATTCCTCCAGACATTTTTTCACTAACCCCTCAACCGAATTCTCCACTTGTTACTGTAGATCTTCTTAAGATTTGCACAAAGTTTCTCCCGAGAAATTACACAAAGTTTCCAGAATTTTTGAAAAAATAGCTTAAGGCATTCCTCAAGAAACACTGCAAAAATTCCTCCGCTTGTTCATGTGATTTCCTTCAAGAATTCATCTATGTATCCTCCAAGGGAACCAGGAATTCATTGAGGGGTTCTTCGCACAAATCTATTTTTTCTAAGAATTTATTTAACATTTCATCCAAGTGTACTCCAGCATTCAATCCAAATATTGTCCCCACAGTTTTCCAAAAATTGCTTCAAATGTTTCTCAAAACATTTCCATGCAATTTTAAAAAGTCTATTTAATTTTTCACACCAATCAATACTGCAACAATTTTCCCAATAATTATTTTTGCATAATTTCTTTCGAGATCATGTCCAATATTTTTCGAGAAGTTTCTTTAGAAAACCCTGCAAAATACTATCCCGAGATAGGATTGGTTGTATTTTCCATTATCTCAGCAAATTATCTATGAAATCTTCTTAAACTTCTTCGAAAGATCTGGAGTTCTTTGATAATTTATCCTTAATCACTCTAAAACTTACACAGGTTTTATCAATGGCTTTAGGATTTTCTACAGAAATACCTCACGGATTTATTTTTCAGAAATAAATTGTTAGCATTTCCTGGAGTAATTTCTAGAAGCAATTCTGAAAAAAAAAACACATCCAAGGAGGAATTTCTGTAGGATTCTTAGAAGAGAGCTCTCGAGAAATTGCTGAAGGCTTTTTCAAATAAAATTCTAGTTCAAATTTTATATAAATTCTGATTTACAATTTCATAGGGAATCCCTACTAGAACTTCCTGGAGGCAATTTCTGGAGAAATTATATATTGAATTTTAGAACATGTTCTGACCAGGAGGATGTCCCAGATAAAATCCAGGATGAATCACTGGATAAAATCTTTGAGAAAGAATGACTTTCTTGAAAAATATCTCAAAGAATTTTTGGAGGAGTTTTTATGATTTTCGGAATAATCTTTGGAGAAATTCTATTTCTATGGTACTTCTTGGGAAAATAAAGTTTGACTAGCGGCCCTCAGGAAAAAACGTATCCGAAAAATTTAAATTTGCTTATCTCAGTAGCAAGCAATCATATCGAAATTTTTCAAAGTTGTATTTTGTGTCAACATATAGATGTATTATAAAAGGTACCTGGACATTGATTTTTCATTGTTTTCAATGCGAGATAGTCTTTCCAATATTTTGCCGTTCGGATAATTTGCGGACACCCTGTAAACATACTTGCAATAATTTCTGATGAAAAAATAACACATACAGTAGTTCGAGCAATAATTTCACGAGGAATTCTCAAAAATGTCTTAGACCTTAGAGAACTATCTGCTCTGATGATATAAAGAATCAAACTCTTATTTCCTGATTCCAATTGGGTTCCATTTTGTTTCCTAGTTTCTGGTTTTTGGTCTTTTTTTGATTCCTTTTAGGTCTCTTTTTACAGGCAACAGGTTAATTATATCTTATTTATAAGGTACTCAGTCACTACCAGCCCTGTAAAGACGAAAAGCTTGCTTAGTCTTGTGGCACTCTTTACGTTTGAGACCCTTAAATATAGTAGCTTTCAATATCCAGTTTAGGAATCCATAGGATTAAATAATATTTGCCAACGTTTGTCCTACCCATGATTTCTAACGTAGACGCGCCTCTGATCGTAGTAATGGGATAATGGTTGAAAATTGAAAAGTAGTTTGAAGCAATTGCTCTAGTGCAAGTTATCAAAAGTCTTTCAGACTTCAGAACCTGAGGTGTATGATTTGACAAATAATTTTGGATTATTGGAATGTCCATGTAGGAATCCGAACTGTTCATGGCAAAAACTGATTGTTTGTGGATGCGGACCATCATTATGTTCAAAATGACCTTTTCAAAAAGTTTACAGATGGAGGAAAGCAAGCTGATTGGTGGACGATAGCTGGAAGCTTCTGCGGATTATTGTCTGTCTTTGAAATTGGTTATACTTTAGCATTTTTCCATTTTTCAGGAAAATATGCCAACTGCAAACAATTGTTACTAGAAGAAGGTACATTTCCTGTTGATTTTCTATTGGAATTTTCCGTTAATGAAGAGACGGAATAAAAGTTACCTGCGGCGGCACAATCATGGGTATTTCCATTTTATTTGTAGCAATTTGAAAGGTTACCCGTAGGAACAAAATTTGAAGGGGAGGAACTGAAATTACCTGCGGCAACATTGGCATAGTATTTTCTTGGGTAGATTCGATGGAACCAAAAAACTTGTTAATGAGTATGATAAAAAAATTACCTGATGGGTATGATTTGAAAAATAAGAATTGTTGGAGATACTGCCTGGGGAATTTCGGCTACGAAAAACGAAAAAGGCTGATGAAATGGATACCTGAAAGATTCTGGTGTATTACAGGACTCGTATGTAGTAAATTTTCCTGATGATGCTAGCAGAATTTCAACAAAAATGAAATCATCAGGAAAATTTACTACGTATGAATCCTGTAATACACCAGAATTTTTCAAGTGCTCTTTCAAGGTTTCTTTCAAAACAGTATTAAAGCGATTCCAATAACGATTTGGATCCAAGACCAAAAACTCTTTTCCCAATAAAAACAAGCCCTACATTCAATTATGCAAGTTTTAATCAACTTTCTTTGTTCAGGAAATCCCCCCTGGAATATCGCAATAACTTACTCCCATATATCAACAATTAAACAGAACGATTTGTTCCGATGTTCACCCAACCCGTAATTTCCAACCTCAGCAAGACGGCTCCCGGACTCATCCAAAGAAAGACGCTAGGCGAAACTTGTTCCTGTCTCAAAATCTGACCAACCACTAGGCACTGGGGGCAACTCACGAAATATATGAGCTCATAAAATTATCTTCCTGCCAATATAATTTGCTTTCACCCTTGTATCGCCCCTCCGTCTCATCACATTTTTATTCATCGAAGGGAACGGAAAGCTCTTTGGTTCGCCAAGGAAAACTTTCCCGACCCGGATCGCTCTCAGTAGTGTCTCGTGATAAAAGTCAACCGAAAGACAAATAAACTAGCAATTTAAATGGGGAAATCGTCCTTATTCTTCCTGGCCTGGCATGACCCCTTTCCGCCGAGGATGATGATGGGAAACCGGTCAGTCAGCCGGGTTGGAAGATCCGGTGCAGTCCCGTCCCGGCGTTCTATCTACAGTATTGAATAATGCATTTGCAACTTTTTCGGTTTTCCATACAAAATTGTCAGCTTTAGAGTGTTACACCTGTTGGATGAGCTACGGAATCAAGATGAATCGTGTTCGGTTCGCATTGTGCGAGTGCGAAAAGATATTCGTGTTCAGTCGAGGATGGATTGCCAACTGGTGAGCTCGTTTTATGCTTATGATAACAATTTCTTATCGTGACAACGTTTCGTTTATCTAATTTTCAAACAAACTATGGATGGTTCGTCACTACAAGTGTCGACATAAACTTTCATTCTTGTTCCATATAGTTTAATTATACGCATACCTTTTTTTTCGTCATTATTAAAAATAACCTTTAAATAGTTCGACATTTTAACACACTAACATTCCTTCCCAATTTATTCTAATGGTTTCAACTTTTAAACTCGTTATTGGAAAAATTTCCCTAAAGTATATAACAAAATTCAGGTTATGTCTGCCATGCTGTGGATCATTCAAATTGGTCCAAGTGCAAATAAGATCTGGCCTACCGAAACTGGGCATTTTGCATGGAAAATCGGAAAAGTTTTATACGTTTCGTCCAATACTGTGCATGGTGGTGGTCGGTTTAGGTTCGTTCCAGTAATCGTAAATCGTCCCCCAAGCGATGAACGAACACCGACAGTTTTGGGTTTAGTTTTATTTGAGTTTTTCGGGTCCAGCGAGGAGGAAACTAGTTTCGGGAGAATGAAGTCTAACTCAACAAAAGGGGTCTGATATCCGTTTCATGAGTTAAGTTTTGCGGACTAGTATCCGCAAGGACGATGAGCGGGCGTAAAATGGTTGAGTTTATGGTAAGCTCAATCAATATTTGAATAGCTCATTCCAGTTTTGTAAAGTTTGAGCATTGGTCGTTTGGGAAGTTTGAATGATAAGACATCGAGCAGTGTAATGATAGCAATAAAATTGACAATTAAAGTTAAAAATGCGAAACCCTTAAAGGGTGACATACTCTAGTATCCATAAAAGAGTTGTACTGAATGCAGTTTTGTATTTACCTGCAAATCGATCAAATGCTTAAACTCATCACACCTATCACTTAGAAATTGAAATAGCAGATCTATTTTAAATCAAGGTTAAAAGAGCTATCTAAACACACTTCTTAATCCAAGATCTTCCACAGCAGCCTAGGAATCTAAAGAGCAGAAGTATATTACTTTATCCATTATGTACTGTTGAAGTTCTCACTCTACACATGATAGCAAATACCTCCACCTGAACAAAGTGGTGCATAACCATCAGTATTACACAATATTTTCTTCAAGATAATTCTTCCCAGATAGCCGGATACTCTTCCTATGAAGGGACCTGCGTGAAATTTTTTTTTTTTGCACACAATGAAATTAACAAGCAACCGTGAGACCACTTGATGCAAGAACAAATTTGTATTGTTTGATCAAAAAAGCAAACAAATATGTTTGTGAAGATCTATGGTTGACTGGATTTTCTCCAGTAAATACAGTATCCATAAATGGTGAGAGCTTCTCGGTTAAGATGTGTGTAGTGGTGCAACGTCGAAAAAAGCATCTAGCACTGCCGTGGGTGTCGTACAAAACGCTCCAGGCTTCACATTCTTTGGAAATGGGCCAATTTTGATAGAATTGTGCTCGGCTCCCACCCATTACCCCGAATGGATCATAACCCCAAAAGCCATCACCCCGAATGGTTCATTACCCCGAATAGTATGAAATTTAGCACAGTATCTTGTTTTGCGGCCAAAATTTGTTGACGACACTGTAATAATGAAAGCGAGTAATTAATTTCCCTTCTTCCATATGTCAGCTTTCTTTCCAAATATCCTGTTCTCAACTATCTTCTTCTTTTTTCTGGGACAAAGCCTGTTTTTCAGCTCAGTAAGCACTTGCACAGTTATTGACTAAGAATTTTCCTTGTCAATTGACCTGTTTTGTGTTTGTGCCTCTAGTTCCAAGAATGTCAACTCAACAAAGGTTGAGCAATAGAATCACGTTGTTACAGTCATAGCTACAAGCATTTTATCACAAATTTGCTCTAATTTCTGAAATAGGCTGTTCTTTCAAGCCTCATAGTTACTCAATTCAATCTTTTCTCAAAAGGTTTATACTGATGCATTTTTTTTAATTCCGTCATATTGTGGCCATATTATAGCCGATTCCGGAAATTATGTATGACTTGAAATTTGCCAACCTTCAGGGGCACAAACGCACAGTACTCTTTTCACCCGACCTAACCCAGTGACCCACCGGAATAACTTTGGCCACGGGAATATTTACGCGCTCCTCTTTCCACTTCTAGAAACTAGATATGTGTGCCAGTATACTGACAAAAATCATTTGAATCCATTAAGAATTCGCTGAGCGGTGAGGGTTTTAGAATTTTTGCTTTCACTCAGGCCTATACGGGTTAAATAGGCTGTTCTTCAGAGCATTGCATTTTATCTGTATGAATCTCACAAACATTGAAGGACAATGCCCAACGAAACTAAGTATGTAAGGAACCATACAATTATCAATCAACATTCGGAATAAGTCTTAAAATACTTTGCATTCGGGGAGTGGCGTTCACGGTAATGACTCATTCGGAGTAATGGCTTTCGGGGTAGTGGCGTTCGGGGTAGTGTCATAGATTCTACATAGAGTCATTGTGCTCACTACACCCTTTTGCCACCACAAAAGACATCCATATGCCAAATGACAATTTTTCTGGGAAGCGGGATATTCGAGAAACTGGCATTCGGGGAGCTGGCGTTTGGGATTACGACATTCGTGGAACCGATCTTCGGGGAGAATTAGCACGACCCATCGAAGTAACTACAGTCATCGATTTCTCGTTTCGCTCATAACTTGAGCAGATGAATGTTATCGATTGCCGCCATTTTGTCAGTTTGAAACAAAAAATATCTTAAAATAAAGCTCCAAAAACAGCCTATGTATAAAAGAAGGTGAAATTTATTTAAATTTTAAATCAACAGTTTTGTACCCTTAATTATAGTTATATCAGATCTAGAAAAAAAATAGAATGTTTGAAAAAAAGTAAATTTGTGATAAATATATCAAAATCTTCAGTGCAAAAATTTATTCCAATAGCGGAACTCAAATGGAGAATAAATATTTGAAATAAGGGTAATTTCTGGATAAATAATAAAATACTATTGGCAATTACTTTTCTAATATGCTTTAGTTTATTCAAGAGCATATGATTGTTGAACAAAGTGACATTTTGTATCAATTGACTCCACAACGAGCCTGTTATAATCAGAAAGATCCAATAGGAACGTAAAAACGAATGTCATCTTCAGAAATTTTTGGTTTCAGACTCATTATGACAAACGACTAATATGCCAAACGACCATTATGCCAAACTACTATTATGCCAAACGTCCATTATGCCAAAAGTTGATCTACTGTGGAACAGCATCTGGAAAACCAAAAATGGACATTACTATGGCGAAATGTGTCGTTACTCTCGATTACCAAAACACTATACTGATTCTAGATCTCTTTTTTAAGAGCTCGACAAGTCTCAAAGCTAACATAAGAACTGCATTATTGCATGTTGTTTCCTTAGAAATATTAGTGTTTTTGATGATTTGATACAACATTAATTTTGGACTCCAAACTGTTTTCATTTAACCCGTATAGGCCTGAGTGAAAGCAAAAATACTGAAACCCTCACCGCTCAGAGAATTCCTAACGGATTCAAACGATTTTTTGTCAGTTCACTGGCCCACATATCTAGTTTCTAGAAGTGGCCAGAGGAACTCGGAAATATTCCTGTGGCCGGAGTTATTCCGGTGGGTCACTGGGTCAAGTCGGGTAAAAAAATGCTATTTTTTGGGACATTCCAAGTTACGTTTATTTATTTACAATGACAATCATTTTAATTTGCATATATCATTAAGAGCTGATATTCAACATTATAAATGAAGTGTTTTGCATCTTTTAAAATATACCGGATGTGGCCATTCGGACGTAATGCCCGGAAGAACTGGCTATAGATTTGTTGAATATTAAACCGTTTCAATTCTCGAAAAGTAGAAATCAAACATAATTGTGCACTAAAATGCATTCCCATAAGCTTGGCACAGATGTTCAGATACAAATTGGCCACTTTATCGCAAGTTTGAGGCGTCCAGGGACCCGAAAATGGTAATTTATAGGATTAATCAAAGGCAAAACTCATAGTTATCCAATTCAATCGTTTCTCAAAAGGATTACACTTATGCAATTTTCTTAAAATTCCGTCATGTAGTGGCCACATTATAACCGATTCCGGAAATTATCTGTGAATTGAAATTTGGCTACCTCCAGGGGCACAAACGCACAGTATCCTTCTCACCCGACCTGACCCAGTGATCCACCGGAATAACTCCGACCCCAGGCATATTTCCGCAATCCTCTGTCCACATCTAGAAACTAGATATGTGTGCCAGTATATTGACAAAAAATCATTTGAATCCATTAAGAATTCACTGAGCGGTGAGGGTTTTAGAATTTTTGCTTTCACTCAGGCCTATACGGGTTAAGAAAATAAATAAAACATCATACCTCCAAACATTTTACAAACAAACTTCTTTATTAAATAGGCGACTATTTCGGTTTATACTGTCCTCGATATTATGTGTCATCATACTTTTCATTATGTCTGTCCTTGAATGTAGTTTTAAGTTCTACGGCTTTGACTTCCATAGTTTCAGACCTAAATCTGGCGATTTTTTCGAATTTGCTAAAGAAATTCCTCTCGGGATCTCGTCCAGAAATCATCCTGGGACTTTCCTCCAGAAATCGCCCCGGAAATTTCCTCCAAAAATTTCGTGTGGATTTCGTTCAAGAATTTATCTGAAGATCCCTACCTGGGAATTTCTCGGGGATTTTTTTAGATAGTTTCCCGGAGATTTTATCCAGGAATTTCTCTGGAAATTTCCATCCATCCAGAAATTGCCACGTAGATTTTCTCCAGAAGCACCTCTAAGGATTTCCTCTAGAAATTGCTCCAGAGATTTTCTCCAGAAATTCTTCTGGGGTTTATTAGACGAATTTCTCCGAGATTTCGTCCAGGAATTCCTCCGAGAATTTACTGCAGAAACTCTTCTGGCGAATTGCTCCAGAATTTCCTCCAGGAATTTCTCCCAGAAAGTCAAGGTTTTCACAAGTAATTCCTTTGGGGATTTCCTTCAAAAGATTTCCTCTGGCAATTCCTCTGGATTTCATCCTGTTTTATCAATTTTCCCTGCTCAAATAACGGCTATGACATATTAAAACTTTAACTTTAAAAATGGTTCCAAATATGAACCATGACACTTTTGATCATGTTTGACGTTCACTTTGTCGACAAAAAGGCTTTTAGTTTTAACACTGGGGTTGTTCCTATCTGACATTTCGGAAGGAACACGGAAAACAAAATATACCCAAAATTTGAGATTGAACCAAGCGGTGTGACAAAATCGTAAAAACATGTTTTTGGACTAAAACCAACGAAAATCATTAAAAGAATATGAACATGCCTAGCCTGAATTTAACCATTTGGTACTAAAATTGGGACAGTGTTTTAGGACCATATTCTCCGGATTTCCACTGAGAATTCTTTCAGAAATTCCTTTGGTGCTCCTCCAGCGATTCCTCAGGATTTCATCCAGTTATTCTCGTAAAGTTCCTACACTGTAAGACCAAAGTACCCTTTAAAGGGTAAAAAAGTACCATTATTCAAAACATGTTTTGTAAGAAACAGAGTAAATTTTACTCTTTTTATAGATGAAAATCTTATTCAATTTGAATATTCATTTTCATAGAATTATTAACAATAAATTCTGATAAAAAGAAAACAATTTATTTAACACATTATAAAATATATTATTCCGATGTAGAAGAATCATCCATCAGGAATTGGGTTTGTTTTTGGACCTGGGAAATGGGGCTGGGGATTCTTGTAGAGCAGAACATTCATAAGTGATGTACTCTGCATCTAAAGCATCCTGTAAGATCAGATTGTTCAATAGATGTGACACGGCAATAAAAGCAATTCATGTACATACCTTGAACCTTCCCGCATTTCTGCAAACTTATTTAGTTATTATGCGAAAACACTTTGAAGTATCTCAAAATTGTCCGACCGATTGTTGTCAAGAAATTTTTCACCCATTAAAGAGTAAAAGAACGGAATATGTAAATGGGCACAAAATACCCAGGCCCGGATTTGGGGGGGTGCCGAGGGGGCAAATGCCCCGGGTCCCCCGATGAAGGGGGCCCCCCGAGAAGTGAATACTGTTCAATGAATTATTTTTACATTAATGATTAAAGATTTTAAATTGAAAATACAAATCCGATACCATTTCTAACAGAGATATTATGACATGAGATTATGTTTTTTTAAGTGAGTAGCTAATTCAATACGATGTTTGTCTCATTTTTCCAGTTCCAATGAAAATCCTCTCTGATGAAAATCATCAAGGTTATATCAAAAACTTTAAAACTTTTCGCGGGTTAATAATAGCAAGCTGTCGCAACTTTTTGGAGAGAAACTGTCAAAATTACAGTGCTCTTTGTCCTGGAATGATCTTGAAAAGACGAAGATACTCGATAATTCGTGGATTTTCCTGATTTCGCTGTCACGATACTGAAGCAGCTATTCTATCTGAAATCCTACCGGAATTTCGATATTTCCATATTCTACTGTAGTCTTTTCCTTTTGTATTTGTTTATATTTGTATTAATATTTTCATTGTTTTCTTGTAATATATCAAATTTTACTGAAAGCTTAGCTTAGCTTAACTACAGTTTTGACCCAAATCCACATATTTCGTTTGAATATAGCAATATTCACCAAGAGTATATCATATTTTGGCCATAATCTACAGAATTTCTATACAATTATATTTTCCCCGATTCTTAAATTATTAGCTTATAGATTATTAAGGTAATTTTGCTATGGTCTTTGCCGGATTTCTGCTTGATAGGCTATTTACAGATACTAGAGCATCATCTGCAAGTTATCTAAGTGTCCATAGTTCTTCCAAACTGTTGTTTATATCGGGAACATTAAAATTATAAAGCAAGTAACTAAGACATTAGCCTTGGGCACTAGGCCATCCCTTATTTTTCGAAAATGCGAAATGTTTTTAGTTCGTTATTGTAAAGTGCTCGTTTTGGTAAGAAAAAAATCAGGTAATATTTTGAAGTCCCTACGTGGACGCTAAGTAGTCCCCCAAAGGCCTTAAAGGTATCAGGTGTACATGAACCCCGTGCGCAAATCGAGTTCGCTGCTCTAGTGCACGCTTCGTGACTACGTTTGTTTTCTTTGTAGTTGTTGATTTTATGTCAGCGTGCACTGTAATAAAGATGTACATTGTACAAAGTATAAAATATTATTTTAATAAGTAAGTTCCTGTCAATTTGTCAAATCAGGTAAAAATAACCTTATTTTTCTTTATTGTCAACATTTACCCTACTACGTGGTACTGGCCAAACTAATAACTTGTTTTAAACAATAAAAATCTATTGAACAAAGCTAGTTGATATAACATTCAGAATTACAAAGGAAATAAACTTGTATGATGACTATCAACGCGCACAGGAGAATGTGTAACTAGTGGATGTTTATACCCATGTAGCGTGCACTAGAACAGCAAGCTCGATTTGCGCACGGGGCTCATGTACACGCTTTCCAAATATCTTGTTTTCGTAATACTAAGCTTTCCCGATCATTTTGTACCAAGGGCCCCCGTAAAGAGATCTGACCCGGGCCCCCCGAAGCCCAAATTCGGCACTGAAAGTACCCATTATTGGAAATTTTGAAATACCCATTATTTTGACAGCTGCTTATATCAGCGAAAAATGGGCATTTTTTATTCTTTTAAGGGTAATGCCGAGCTTACAGTGTACAGAGCGCCATCGGGAATTCATTCGGATTTTCTCCATCGTTTCTACAGGAATATCTTTGGAGTTCCTCAAGCAATTACTCCGGAGTTCCTCCAGAAACGCCTCTGGAGTTCCTCCAGAAACGCATCCGAAGTTTCTCCAGGAACGCCTACAGAGTTCTTCTACGAACGCCTCCTGAGTTATTTTTCCAGGAATTCCATGGGGATTTCTCTACGATCAAGTCCAGAGTTCCTTCGAGAATTCCTCCAGAAATTCTTTCAGAGTTCCTCTAAGAATACCTTCGGAGCTTCAACGGTAACTCCTCCTGAGTTCCTCCCGAAATTCCTCCTGAGTTCTTTTAGCAATTCTTCTGAGTTTTTTTTTTCAGAATTTCATCCGAAGTTCCTACATAATTCCACCGGGAATTCCAATGGATTCCCTACAGGAATTCCTCCATTCCTCCATTACAAGAGTTCCTCCATGTTTTTTTTTTTATTTCCTCCACAGTTCCTCCAGCAATTTTTCCGGAGTTTATCTAGGAATTATTTTGGAATTTCCCCAAGAATTCCTTATGAATTCCTCCGGGAAGTCCTTTGGAGCTCATCCTTTATATCATTTTCATGATTCTTACAGCAATTCCTCGGGAGTTCCTTCAGGAATTCTTCCGGGGTCCATTCAGGAGTTTCTCTGAGAATTCCTTCAAATTTCTTCCGAAAAATCCTCCAGAGTTCATCCAGGAATTGCTTCGCAGTTCCTCCATGAATTCTTTCAGACTTCTTCTTTAAATTCCATCGGTGTTCCTCTACCAATTCCTCCGAAGATCCTCTGAAGGTCCACCAGGAGTTTGTCAGCAGAGACTTTTCCGAAAAAGTACCTGGAGTTCCACCGATAATTCTTGCAAAACTACGCCGGGAATTCCTTTGGAGTATATCTGAGTACTTCCATTGTGACCGTGACATAATGTGTATATCATCTTTGTGGTTAACATTGCTAAGCATCATCAATAGACAACCAAATTGTAATGAAATGTACTGATACAGGTCGACGAAAATAGAAGATTCGGTTTCCCGGTAAATGTTTTTGGGTAATGGTACATTCCAACGAATGGTCTTCCTGCCTTCCGGGAAATGGCATTCCGGGTAATGGTATACATTTATCCCAGTTGAGTCGTTGCGCCGGCAAGAAGAACAACATATTTAGTCTATAGCAGTGATGTATTTCGAGGATGTGTCTATGGAAGCCAGGGAAGTCGAGAATATCCATATGGTAAGCGTGACATAATTTGTGTTAAGCATCATTGAAAGAGAACAGAAATTGTATTGAAATGTTCTGATAAAGGTGGTCGGTTTTCCGGTAAATAATTTTTCAGGGTAATTTTGCTATCCGGTAAATGATCGTTTAATTTTTGCTAACTGCAGCAAAAACTGGGTTCTAAAGATTACTTAGATAGGCATTCCCTTACGAATGTAAGGTGCCTAGGGCCACTTGAGTGAGTCTGCAGAGATTGCTCGTTACTGTAATTTTATGCTGAAGATTGATCTGACCTATCCGATCCGTAACCACTACCGATACTAGGCAGATTTGAGCTTTTTGCAATCTCAGGACTTAAAATACCAACAGCAAAAAACAAGATCGTTACGCATTGAAAGGCACTGAAAGAAAAAAAGCACAGAGTACACTGTGTAAAATGCATAATGGAAAACCATGTAGGTGAAAATCTAAATAATCCCACTATTATTTAGCCTCAAGCTTGAGACTGTTTAAGGACAGTCTCGCAGAAATACAAGATCGCACCATACTGCGGAGGGCGTCCTGGAACTCCATAGGCTCTGCTTACAGTTAAGTTTATTTAGACCCCCTAATCATTCATTTTAGGCACGGTAAGCATGATGCCGCTTCACATCGGGATTTAGGGATTACCTGTGAGGTGAATTTTTGTCACCGGAACTAGCAGTCCGTAGTGTTATTTCTTAGCAAATTGAAACAACCGCTACCGATACTACGTAGCTATCTAGGCTGATCGGGAAAAGGAAGTTAATATTTATGATTAACTCCTGAAGTAACCAACAGCCAACAATAGTGATTATAGACTTGGCCCACATTTCTACAAAACGACGTACATGGCTGCAGGTAGAGAAAGAAGCAGACATAGGGCGTACGGAAACATAATTCGTCCTGTATAATATACTCTTGGTCTGTTGATTACAGACACTTTGAAAGAGGTACACCGTATAGCCTTCAAAGAGAAATTATATCAGTTATCGGGGCAAGATACCTCTGACGAAATTGATATCTAATGAGCCTTTTCATGGAAGACAAAATAAGATGCAAATTCCGCTAGTTCGTCACCAGAACAGTTTTTATAGGCTTTTGTACTTATCAGAGCAGTGGTAATTATAAATGTTCGGAGACGTTGGAATCATTAATCTGTTACCATTAAGTCCAAGGTTCTGTTATTAACTGTTCTGAGTATGATGTTAACGTCATAATGTGTATAATACATGAAAACCTTTAAAGGTAAAGAGTCTCACTGTTGGGAAACGAATTATGAAAATCCATCGCCTCTGTTCATTAGCATATTTTGTTAACCTGATATCCTTTTATTCCGCACCCAACATTGACTGCCATAATTAATAATCTGTGTCTTTCAAAGGCACCTGTTCCTTGTTTCCCTCAAGCATTGTCCCAAAATTACGAGCTCCGTCTAATTTCGCTTACGGCGAACACAAAACAACACTAAATCACCTCCTTAGTATCCCTCGTCTCCCAAAAAGCGCTTCGCATTCCTCGGCAGCAGGGTATCTCTCGGAAACAAGCGAACCGCTTCTACCCTGCAGGGAAAAAGTAATCACAAATCAAACCAGATGTTTTCCACCGCCACGCCGCCACAGTTTGCCCTCGAAGCCTTCTCGGAACTCGGTGTGGTGCTATATTTCCGTTCCAAAGCGACCCCGATCCGTTTGCCGGCTCACATTCTTCCCAGTTTATAATCCACTCACACCCCCTCTTACAGAAATATATGTATTTTAAAGTTTATTCGTTTACGCTTCGGTTCGCTTACATTCTGGATTGGACGCTAGTGCTCTGCTGCTGCTGCTGTTGATACTCCTTCACTGTTCGCTTCACTGAACTTTCCACTTCCCAACCGTGGTCCCAATTCCTGGCCAAGCGCCAACTCCTTCCGCTAATGCTAACTTGCTCGGTCTTTTTTCAAATTCTCACACTCATCTTCATCAATCTCGGAGAAAAACTTTTCTCGCACTTCACTTGCCTTGCCTTCTTGCTTGCCACTCGTCTGCCCGACTACTCGGTAAACAATCGCACAAATCCCAAATTAGCAACACTCGGGTAAACTTTTCAATTTTCGCTTCACGCTTTTGCCCTTTTGCTTTTGCTTTCACTGCATCCTCATTCCACTTTGTTTCGGCTCGATTTCTCACCGCCAGCACTCACTTCAAGGGCACTCCTCTTTGGCTGTTCGCTTACATCCTTCGTCGACAAATCCGTTTTCCTAGAGGCTTTGACTTTTGGGGCTTTCCTCGTCTTCGCCGTTATCAATTCCCATCAGGCTTGAACTTTTGCACTTTCCTCTTCTAGAAGAACAACAGAGCCCGAGCACAATCACCATTCAGCCGTAGGGTTGGAGAGGTCACGTTTCGCTTAAGCTGATGATATGGATACCCCTGGATGTATACACTCGTCAAACGAATAGAAAGAAAAACATTCCTTTTGAACGACCGCTTTTTTGCTTTCTTTCTTTGCCTCACTCGACGCCATGAAAGTCAGAACGCCCAGAATATAACATCCTTCTTCTCGGAATTGGTTATGTCACAGAAACTCCTCCACTCGAGCGCCACCTCCACGAACCGAAAACGGATTCACTTCTTTCAGCCTGAATTCACCCTTTTCTGGTGGCAAAAAGCAACAGAGCCCCTGCCGGGCCACTATCCGCGCAGCGTCCAAAATATCCAAACATCACGTCGCAATCGTCGTTGTCATCATCTTCATCCCAGCAATGACACTTTCCGTCTCGCGCTCGCCTCAATCAACGAGGCACGATCATCGTCATCTTTGTCGTAGACATCATCTCCCGCACAACGATTGGCCAGGAACGCAGGAGTAAAAAATCGAAAACCTATCAAAAGCTGCCTGTCACACAGAGTGCCCCGATGAAAAGAACCGCAGAAACGCCGCGCTCCCGAAAAACTCACGACCGCATCCGGACCGATTCGACGAGCGACTGAATTGCGACAGTTGCCACAAGCCCCAAGCCAGCTGCTTCCGTCGTATTTGCCTTCGTCGTTTGTCGGCGGTTAGTCTCGGTTGGTCGTCGCGTTGGACGGCTGATTGGGGGTTAATTGGTTCGGGGCCCGTTTCGGGGATCTGGTTTGGCTGAACGAGTTTGGAAGCAACTTGCATGCAAGTCTGGAGCGGGAGCATGCGCTGTTTGCGTTTTCGTTTGGAAGATTGTTTTGGCGGGAAGACGTGAACTAGTACTGCACTGGTGAGTGTTGTCCTGGTTTTCTTGCCTTGATTCCACGCTGCATTTCTAGACAGCAGATCAGGTTTCTTTTGTAGTATTTATGAATATTCTTTATATGGCAATCCGAAAATTAGCACAGAGCAGTGATTTCCCAATTGTACAAAACATGTATAGTGGGATTTAGAACAACATTAACCCATGTAAGAGGTTAAATTTCGTGACGCGAGCCGAGACGTGCAGAGATAAGGATGAGAGCTTCTCTGGTAAGCCAACATCAAGGATTGAATTCTGATTAGAGTTACTGTGCACGTGCTGTAGCCTTAGGTGCAGGAGCCTCATTGCTTGCAAGCGCACGGGCGCTGTGAGACCTTTTTTGGTGAGCCTAATTTTTCTTGGGATGTGTCTCACTGCGGTCTCATGCGCTCCGTCACATGTGCTGTTTAAAAGTCAGCGCAGTAATTGAAGTGATTACAAAAGTTTTCAACGAGGATCGAAATTGTAACTCTTGGATAGCGAGTCTTCGGCCATATCATATAGACCATCTAGGGACCTGCATAATGAGGCGAAAATAGTTGTAGAGGCTTTTCGTTACTAAAGCCTGATTCGCTGCTGACAAGTATTTTCTCGGCCTATCTTGATGCATGGGAAATTTCGGCAAAGAATCGATCAAGAATGCGCTTTTTTCTGATCGCAGCACGCAGTTGAAAAGAACTGTCAGTTCAAATGGGAGTCGCTGTAGAAAATTTTTACAAGGAATCGGCGAGAAATTTCTTTAGCGATTCCTTTTCAGTAGCAAATCAGGCTTAAGCAGTTGTATTGTGCATTAAGATTAAGTTTAGACCGAAGTTCATAAGAGAAATGAAATATTACCGAAAGTTCGCCGAAGTTCGGCTTCGGCATTCTACCGAAGTGCTACGCCGACAAAGGCAATCCTTATGCGTCGGCGAAGCACCAAATTAGAATGCCGACGCCAAACTTCGCCGAAGTTTTGACTGCCGAACTTCTAATTGGCACTCGAATTGTCAATATCACAACTTGGATACCGATGGCGAGCCGTAGCGCCGAGCAGCGCATGAGCCGAGTCTCCTCGAGAGCACATTACCAAGCGCGCGCTTTTAGAATTTTCGTGAGCCTCCGTCCAGCGCAGCACACTAGGATTCCGATGAGCTGAGAGACGATTTGGTGGGAGGCTTGTCAGTACATTTATGTGCTCCTGAGAAATATGCAACTCAAATTCTGATAAAACTGAGAGTATCACTCACTTACTGCTTTCTGTAATAATCATAATCCGCAGCACATCTTGAGAGTCTGCTATACTGCCCATAACTGCATATTTGTAACATTCGACAAAAGTAGGCATTGAGTAAATTGAATACCAAGTGTGCATTTTATGGTAGTATGGGAGGAAACTAAATTTTCTAAAAATTACCGGGAACTCAAAAGTGCTTATTTGAGGCTGATATTTTGTACAACTCATATCGCATACTGGGTGAATAGCCAGAAAATAATTCTGATAGAAATTTCATTGCTATTACATTACGAGGCTCATTTATAATCTCAATGTGACTGTTATGCGGTTATAATTTCCAATGTGACAAAACAACTTGGTATTTTTTTCGAATTTTCTAGAACAATCTCACAGATTTCAGTAAGTTGATCGAAAGTATTTATCATTTGATGACCCTCCCCAGTATTAACTCCAATTTGTCAAAAATGTCGAATGTGACTGTTATGCAGTTATGGGCAGTATAGCTCTGATTAAATCGGGGAGACAACAGTACATGCTAAAACTCATGTAAACAAGCTCAAAACTTGGGGGACAATATTGCAATAGGATGTTTTGGGATTGTTTATCACGCCTGAAAAACGAAACACCTATCTCCAATGGTAAAAAGGAATGGAAAAATGAGTTTTATCGTCGCTCTCTCTTTTTGGGGCTCTTGTTCGCTGCTGTTATTTATCAAGCTTGTTACAACTTGTTAAACATTGCTGAACAATGACCGATACAGATGTGATGTTTTTTTTCGCGTGCTTCGAAATCAAATGAGAATGAATTCTGCAAAGCTTAGCCAACATCAAGGAAGGAAAACTTTCTAGGTTTCAGAACCTGATAAATTTTTACTACTGTTGGATGCTATACCTAGCGGTAGAAGTCACACATTTTACGCGAAAAATTGCTGCAGTTTGACGTGAAGTAACAAAGTGCTTTATATTAAGGTATGATATTAATAAGAGCAATAAAATTCGAAACTTTTTCTTATGGAAGGACGTAGATGACATAATTATGAGAAATTCAATTGGCTGCAGCGAAAGTCAAATTGACACAGGCAATAACCCATTTCACGATAAAATTAAGCAGAATTCGCTTTCTTTCGCTCTCCAACAAAACTAGAAACTGTGCCAGTACCTGTAGAAGTTAACAGGTACTAATGCCGCTATTCTCTAGCTCTGATGAAGAGCAAAAGAAAGAGAATTTCACCAAGAAATGAGCTATTGATTCTGTTTATCCAGCTTTTAACGCTAGCTATAATACTGCGGGGGGTGATTTGACTGTGACATTACATAACTACCAAGTTTATAGTTTAGTCTTAGTGATCCATGCTTTTCGATTGTTGATTGAAATGTCAATAATTTTCACTAGATCTGTTTTTCTCCTGAGTTTTTTGTAAAGCCACCTCATTTTTTACCCATCTTTTTTTTTTATTTTAGGCGTCGATACGAGAATAGCGTTTAGTCACGATTGATAGGGATAAAGATACATATTTTTACGAGAACTGCATTTTGTACAAGTAGTATATACAACCAAACCCAGCATGGCCGTTATATGTTTAACAAACTCCCGTAAACCTCATGAATCTCATCACGGTTTACAATATCATGTGTATGCCGTGGATCTCGCGAAAGAATGGGAAAATCAAACTAATATTCCTTGTAAATTATCAATTGTCTGCTGATTGTGAATGTATTGTTAGATGTATAAATTTTGATCTTCGTCAATGACTTTGTCGTTCATGAACAGATATATACTCCATATATGCTACTACATAGCCTCAACTGAGAAGTAAGTCGGTTAAAACCATAGGTTCATCATTTACAGGAGTCAGACCATGCTTTGGATCTGAAAAACATGACCTAGGGTGGAGGTGTGGTAAAGCTTCGTTCAAACAAAAAAGGGTCATGAAACGACCCCAATTTCGGTTGTTTGCGAGAGTATTTCCTGAAATCCATAAATACGTTCACCTGCCACCCAAGGTCTGTCTTGCAGAAGAAACTCAAACAAAATCAGTAGTATTTGATCTTTGAAGTAATTGTTTTGGCACCAAATTTGTCGTACAGTTCTTAAAACTTATTCACGCTGTTCAGTTTAAGAGTTTAAGGAATATAGAGAACTAACAGGAATCAATCCTTAGTTCTATGACCGCTTATCATACACCTAAAATGGCAAAAATATGTTGTTAAATATACAAAATCAGCAATAACTTAAAAAAAATCGTTATGTGAAATGAAATACTTATTTTTGACGTTGGATAACGTCCTTCGGCAACATATGGGGGTACAATTCCAAAAAAACGAAAAATTGAGCATGTAACGAAACGTGGTCAGGTTTTGACCGCTAATAACTCAGCCATTTATCGATAGATTTTCAATATTTATACATCAATCGATCGGAAATTTATCTACGCGTCGATTCAGATGGAGGACACTATTGATTATTGGCAACAAACTATTGAAAAATCGTAAAATGTTGACCCCTTTCTTATCTAACCAATCACGTTCAAGCACATTTTTGGGTTCCGCTTTCCGCTATAAAAGCGCACCGGTTCTGCTTCTTCCCTCAGTCTTCTTTTTGCGGTCAGACTGTGAACACGGTCGGGCGAGTCATTTTCGCTTTGCCTTTGCACCCGCGTCACAGTTCAATTTGTGTCGTCGGAAGAGGAAGACGCAAGATTGATTTGCGGCGGCGATGACGATGGCTTTGAAGCTTCTCCAAGCGGCGAACTACTGCCGCTCGGAAATGCGCCCAAGCCATCGTCATCACCGCCGCAAATTTATCCGCGCTTACAGATTTCGACTCGCGATAAATTCAGCTTCGGTGGTCAGGAAGCAAGCCCGCTAGGAACGAAATACCGCAGGCCCTCTGAGTTGCTGATCCGAGGAGCTGCTGCTAATCGAGCGTCGGATTGGTGAAATCGCACAAGATTTCAAGAGTGAGCATCGTTTCCACATTTCGACTTATCCACAACCCGCTGGTCTTGTGCGCCATCCACGTCACGAAACATTTAGATGGTTCGTCATATAAGCAAATCGGCGCTTTTCAGGGCCATCAAATGTGTCGAAAAGAGTTTAAAGAAGAATATTTCCGACCTTATTACATCTTATATTTCTCAATCAATCTCACAGCTTCATACAAAATTTAATTTGTCATGAAAAATTGATGGCACGACAATTTGATACTGTATTCGCGGATGCAACTGTAGTGCCGTCGGGGTGAGTGCTCAACATTTCACAACAATTGTAAAATAGAGTGGTATTTCCAACAGCTTCTTAGACTTGCCATATTTTATGAGAACATATGTAACAAAATTGCGACATTTTTAGAATGCTTCTGAAAAAAATTCTCATTAAACAATTTTCATCATTTTGTCACCCATGGATCAGAAATTTTCCTTCATACTGAAGAAAACTATTGATTATCAATAGCTAACCATTGAATATTAGAAATTTTGCTATGGATCGACTACAATTATTAAAACTATTGATAAATATCAAGGCATCAAGGCTTATTTTCCATAGAAAAGCACAATTTTCTTGCGTTTCCTAGCACAGACATCATTGCTCGATATCTTAGCCACTTTCGTCATGCAAAGGGAAACGCCCCTTTCGGTCTTCTTCTTACTCCTCTTTATTCAATCGCGTTCAGTCGAAGCCAACCAAGCTTCAATGAGCCCCGCGCACATCAGTCAATCGTCGACCAGCAATTGGAGAAGGACTCCTATCGGAATAAATTTTACACATTCGTCGCTGCCGCTGCTTCTGCTCTTGTTTATCCCCAATCCAAGCTAAATGCTGCGGGTTCCGTGAAATCGCTCATAATGGCCATGGAAATCCAGCTAGACCATCAAATTCGTGGAGAACGCGTCCAGAAACCTTGAAAATTGCCATCGGAGGAGTGAGCAAACCAACGAAAACAAGGAAGCACAAAATTACCGACCGCATTTCGATTTAATCGTCTTCGGTAGAGTAAAGTGGGGCAAAATTTCGAGTGGGGTAAGAGTTTCTTTTTAAGATTTCTAGCTCAATTCAAAACAAATCTTATAAATGTCATTGTGGTTCGAATGCTATTCAAGTAAGAGACTTTTACTCCAAATATCATAGAAATCGATTGAGATTTGGAAAAGTTATGGCTATTTGTTGTTTTTCGTCGTGAATATTGTAATTTTAGGTCAAATTTTCGTTGCATGGAACCAATTGAAGATAAAATCTTTTTCAATATTTTATGTAAGGGCGTTTCTAGGCCTATCATAAGGTTGCTTTGAAGTTTATTAGATTTTGCATAAATGCTTGAAAACAATTTTTGGCCCATATTGGGGCAAAAGTTCGAATCAGCGGGGCAAAAGTTCGACCCATGTATAAAATCACGGAAAAATTTGCAAATTGCCTAAAATCCACATATTATCTTCAAATTTAGTTAAGTTTATCTGATCGTGTGAAAACTGTCACCAAAATTTTACATTTCCACTTAGTTTTGCGAAAAACTGCTATTTTTGAGCATATTACAATTAACCCGGTTTTGGGCAATTTTTTGATGAAAATTTAGTGTGTATTTTTCGGCAAACTTAAGTTTACGGCTGGTTTAAAGTATGCCTGTCATAAAAGGATCGATATTTTGTGTTTTACCCTGCGAACTTTTGCCCCACACTTGATTCGAACTCTTGCCCCACCGGTGGGGCAAAAGTTCGAATAAGACAATCAATTTTGAAACTGTTATAACTAAAAATGGGTAACTATTTTGACACAAGTTTGTTCAGCAAAATTATAGCCAATATGTTGAAGGTTCACTGTATGGTATTTGTTTTGTTTTAACTGCTATTGTTTTCCTGGAAACTTTGATTATACCACTAAGGTCGAACTTTTGCCCCACCTTACTCTAATCTTTTGGTGTGTTTCTCTCTAACAATGGATTAACAACCCAGTTCGATCGACGGTGACTAGCCCCAACCGTCCTTTTCAGGATGACCATTTCATTTTGAAAGAGTTGTGAGAATTCTCCACCGTGAAGAGCGACATTACTGGTGATTGGATGTGATTGATTCAGATTTTGGTCAGTAATTTGCATGCAATCATTTATCACGGCTAAATAATGCTTCTCGAGAATCACAGTGTCAAGAAATAAAATTCCCATTGTGCGCGCGCGGACAATCGTCGACAGTGTGTGCATGAGCGATCAGTATCAACTTGGCGAACAAAGAGCTAAAACTTAAAAGTAGATGGAGTACCGTGTACCTTTTAATTCCGCTCCTAAATGCTTATCTTTGACAGATACGCGTATTTCGACTACCACTTGCAGTCTTCTTCAGTGTCAGTTACTCGTATCCACTTGGATACGAGTAACTGACACTAAAGAAGACTGCAAGTGGTACTAACTGACACTGACACTGAATAAGACTGCAAGTGGTAGTCGAAATACGCGTATCTGTCAAAGATAAGCATTTAGGAGCGGAATTAAAAGGTACACGGTACTCCATCTACTTTTAAGTTTCTCTATTTGAGATTCTGCTGAGAGGATTCGAACATTCATTAAAGAGCTAAAACTTATCAGCAACAGCTTTGTTGACGTTTTGGTAAGATCGAATCAAAATACACACACAGAGAAGACTGCAAAAATGCTACCGCCGCCCGACCCGTGCGACGGGAACCTAGAAAAAACTTTGTTTGCCATCTATCTCCGTTGAAAACTTATCATACGAAATTACAATTAACAACTAAATAAATTAATTGATCAATTGTGGCCCTGTAAAGGTTTGTTGTTTGAAATTGTGCTTCAATGCAATTTAAGCGCGTTCGCCACGGATACGACAAGCCAGCTAGTGTACTTCGGCATGATGGTGACACGCTTAGCGTGGATCGCGTACAGGTTGGTATCCTCAAACAAACCGACCAGTTAGGCCACGCTCGCTTCCTGCAGGGCCATGACGGTCGTGCTCTGGAATCACAGATTGGTCTTAAGGTGACACGGGGGACCGTGTTATTTTCCCTATCTTTTGTCTCACTCTAACAATTATCATCAAAACTTGGCAGAAACAAATCTCTAGTTTTAGTGACCCGATTAAACTGAAAATGTAATGGGTTGTACACTACATAGAGTAAGGTGGGGCAAAAGTTCGACCTTAGTGGTATAATCAATGTTTCCAGGAAAACAATAGCAGTTAAAACAAAATAAATACCATACAGTGAACCTTCAACATATTGGCTAGAATTTTGCTGAACAAACTTGTGTCAAAATATTTACCCATTTTTAGTTATAACAGTTTCAAAATTAATTGTCTTATTCGAACTTTTGCCCCACCGGTGGGGCAAAAGTTCGAATCTAGTGTGGGGCAAAAGTTCGCTGGCTAAAACACAAAATATCGATCCTTTTATAATAGGCATACTTTACACCAGCCGTAAACTTATGTTTGACAAAAAATACACACTAAATTTTCATCAAAAAATTGCCCAAAACCGGGTTAATTGTAATATACTCAAAAATAGCAGGTTTTCACAAAACTATGTGGAAATGTAAAATTTTGGTGACAATTTTCACACGATCAGACAAATTTAACTAAATTTTAAAATAATATGTGGATTTTAGGCAATTTGTAAATTTTTCCGCGATTTTATACATGGGTCGAACTTTTGCCCCGCTGATTCGAACTTTTGCCCCACTATGAGCCAAAAATTGTTTTCAAGCATTTATGCAAAAAAAAAACACCTCAAAGCAACCTTATCATAGGCCTAGAAACGCCCTTACATAAAATATTGAAAAATATTTTATCTTCAATTGATTCCATGCAACGAATGTTTGACCAAAAATTACAATATTCACGTCGAAAAACAACAAATAGCCATAACTTTTCCAAAACTCAATCGATTTTTATGATATTTGGATTGAAAGTCTCTTACTTGAATAGCATTCGACCCACCATGACATTTATAAGATTTGTTTTGAATTGAACTGGAAATCTTAAAAAGAAACTCTTACCCCACTCGAACTTTTGCCCCACTTTACTCTATATATAATGCTTCTTCGAGTATCAAAAGAAGATCATGCCAATCATCGTAACAGGTAACTTCAACATCGATTTGAGCAAAGAGGAGTACACAGAGTTAGCGGACTTCATGGACAAGAACTTCAACCTCAAACTGGCTTCGGAATCCACTAAAGCAACTAATCTTAGTGGATCATGAATTGACCTAACGTTCAACCGGTATATTTGTTTGGAGAGCAAAAGTTACCGCTCATGCTTCATCTTCCATCGACCGGTTCTATCGGTGTTGAAGTGTTAACCGGACCAACCAAATAATAACACTCAATATCCATAATAGATCAGAATTGACATGCAACAAATAGTTTGAAAATTGATAAGATTTTTTGTCAGTACCTAGAAATCTTTCATAAGTTCGTGACGGTCCTAAATCAGGAAATAGAAGAAGTAACTAACGTTATCCAACGTCAACTTGGCGGTCGTATCTCGGAAACAACCTCTTACTTTTTTCACCCATTAAGGAGTATGTTCGTGGAATATAGAAAAGGGTATAAAATACTCTGTATCTGAAAAATAAAGTACCCATCATTTTGACGTTTCCATATATCAGCAAATAATGAGTATTTTTCCCACATTAAAGGGTAATGCCCAACGTCAGTGTGGAATACTCTGTACATTCCTCCATGAGGGTAGACGGGACGCCCTGTGGGACCTCAAGTCCGGTTGGTTCGGATTAAGTAGAAGCCCAGTGCATCCATTTTAGAGAGTTGGACACCCCTGGTGTCTGGAGTCCAGTTAATTAAAAAGACGCCCTGTGCGTTTTTCCGTAAGAATCGGACACCCCTGATGTCCAAAGTATTGTTGATTGGGATTAAATAGACGCCCTGTGCGCCTTTCCGAGGGAGTTGGACACCCCTTGTGTCCAGATTCCAATTGTAGTTTCTCCATCCTATTGGGCAATTCCACGACAGTGTAACTACGGAATGTAGATGGGTTTACGACCCTCTCCAAAGCGGCATCGTTATTTCCACAGCAAAAGTTGAAGTGATGTTTTCGGCAAGAGAAACAAACGTTATAGTATGGGAATAGGTCCGGCTTCGGCCGACATATACCGTTCCTACTAACCTTACAAAATAGGCTAAATCACCTGTCGACCGGGATGCCCGTAGAATTCGGAAGTGGACCTTCTTGGAAATGGTTTCCTTCTTCGTCGTTCTCTTGCTGTCCTGTCGAATTGCTGACTCAGAGTGGATCTTCCTTTGCACATGACCTTGTCGTCCTTGGTTGCCTTGTTCACAAAGTGTGTGGTCCCATATTCATGCGCTACTGATCATAACAATCAACACGACTTTCCGATACAAAACATTTCAGCTTCGGAAGACGAAGGTTTGTTGATGTTCATCCAATTCAACCGTCCAAATCTAATGACCATTGCAGAGGTGTGCGAGATACCCGTTCAATACCAAGAGTGATTTTTTGCATACACCATACAGATGACCAAATGAGCTCCCTTGAGTGTGGAGACTTACAGATGCGTTGCTATTGTCGTCACTATACTTTGTTGCATCCATCGGTTTCGAAGCCAGTCGATCGAGTACCGTCACGTCGAAGTTGTGTTGTATTTGAAGGTTTGACCGATAACAAATTTCGTTCAAAGTAGAGTGCATATCTGTTGACCCTTGCTGCGGGTTAGTTATGGAACCTTATCGTGACATTTTAATAATCCGTCGTGGACTTCCATACCGGGTGATATTATTTCGGCGTTGTTATTTTGTGTACCCGAAGTGATCGGATGAAATTCCGGAACCTAGACCTGGGATGATTCCGCGTTTTCCCTTGAGACCGCGTACCGTGTAGATTTTTCCGTCTTGCACATCCCATGACGTACATGATCCATCTTGGGTTGTATGTTCCAACATCCTATCAATCGGTGGAGTTGATCGATCACGTAGATGTTATCGCCATTGTTAAATGCAACCCCTTGCCAGTTGTGCCGCAAGTCATTTGTAGAGGAGCCGAGAGAAATAGAACGGTGTAGTATGCATAGTGAACCCTAGCTTCGCTAGACATATACGTGTAGCATTACCTGAGCAGACAGGTTGTTCCGTACAACCAATGTGACTGTAGATCTGCGTCCAAGTATAGGTGAGTGTCTCAAGTGTTCATCCAGCAGTCAAATAGTGTGCATATAGGTCCCCAAATATATTCCGTGTGATAGATTCTCGTGAACAATCCATATAAGGCTCTGAGGGATCCTCAGTGGTCGATTTGTATTGGCAGTAACTATCTCGGATCACTTCGAATTGGTGGTGAATTGCCTAACTAGTTGATCGTGTGAGTGATAGTAGTGATAGCCGAAGTTTGATCGTTCTGCTGATGATCAATTAACGCTTTTGCTGCTGGTTTGTTGAAGCAGAATCATCAATCATTCCATTACGAAAGCGATGACGAAACGCAGTCCAATGATCGTTTCTGATGAGGCACACATCCATCTTCCATCCTCCATCCAAAGCGGTGTTGATCAAATGAGAATGTGGACAAGGTGAGTTAGAAACTGAGTATTCCATACTCCGGCTGGACATATACACTGAACACTTAATTTACCTGGAAAATCAGTCTGGAGGCCTGGTTCAGTGGTCCTTGATCCAAATGGTGCAGCAGTCCGGTGAATGTAGTCCGAGAGGTTCAGGTCCAATTCTATTTGTTGATAATTTTCAACTCGGTTGTTGAACGAATCCACCATGGTGTAGCAGTTGTATAGGGTGCTCCCAGTGCTGATGTTCCAGAGTCACTTTGATGTTTGAGTAACCAGGTTCCATTGTCGCCAATGGCGAATCGAGTATCCCAAAATTGTCGCCATCCACTGCTTGCATCGTCCATTACAAGAGTTTCTTGCAATCCTTTATTACCGTCGGTGTTAGTACTTCGAGACACGCGTGTCTTTAACATATCCAATTCTTGGCTCCATCCGGCAGCCAGCCCTATCCGGTTCGAAGGACCATAATGATGGGAAATGGCCGATCCAGGGTTTAGTAGACTGTATGAGGGTTGGTGAGGTATTTCCTAACATCGCTTAGGGCCATAGAGTTTCCTTGATGGTAATATTGACCAGGACTAGTTCGTCCTATTCTCATGTTCGATTGCACCAATGATTTACTAACACTTTTTGGAGTTAAAAGCAACGTATATTTTACACCTAATTTCCACATATATTTACAGGACTTTTAACGACAGTTAACATTTAAAAAACGCGTACTACACACATAATGGTCCTAGATCTACTGACTTCGATCTTCCTTATTATTTGTAGCCTAGATACCTTCGTGGATAATGAAAGACGAAGTTTTACGAAATTTTCTTACTGTACTAATTTGAGTGTCTACACTGCCGGTCGAAATATTTCTGATTGGAGTGAGGTATGCTACAATCCAACACAGTGTAAGCTTCTAGAAAGCTATTTTGACAGCAGGATTGTACTTTATGACATAGATGAGGGGCAGAAAAGCGTTCGAATTACCGCGGGAGTGCCTCAAGGCTCGATGCTATGCCCGATGTTATGAAATTGGATGTACGATGCCCCTTCCGATGAGTGTTAAGATTGTTGGCTTCGCCGACGACATCACCCTAGTAGTTTATTGCGAATCGATGGAGGAAGCAGGGTTGACAGCAACGCACTCTATCTTCGTAGTTGAGTAATGGATGAAGTCTAGGAAACTAGAACTGGCCCATCACAAGACTGAGGGGGTGGTAGTCAACGACCGCAAGTCCGAGCAACGGACGCTTATCTCGGTAGGTGATTGTACCATAGAATCCAAGCAATCCCTTCGGCAATGCCATCTACGGCTGAAACGGCGCGTTTGAGGATGATGTCTAACAGCTCAGCTGTAATTACTAACAAACGCAGATCCGTGGCGCTATCCATACTAAGGTATGAAGGACCAATCTCGTCAAAAGCGCTTAGAACCAGCAGAAATCTATAGCGGTTGGAAAGCACGTATAGGATCTTGTGCTTAAGAGTATCAAATGCATACCGGACGGTATCTAAAAAGGCCTTGTGCATCATAGCCGGGATGACGCCCATCGGGCTCATCATCAAGGAAGATGTTCAATGCTTCAACCTAAAAGGTACCAAATGAGTCCGCAACGCGTGTAAAGAGGCAACGTTCAGAGGTTGGTAGCAGGAATGGGATAACCCCACTAAAGGTAGATGGACCCATCAATTAATACGAAATGCGTTAGATTGGTATGAAGGACACTATGGAGAAGTGAACACAGTTTCTGTCAAGACATGGTTATTTTAGGCAGTACCAGCATCGGTTCGGGAACTCAGAATCTCATGCATGCTCCAATTGTGCTGGTGTGGAGGAAACAGCGGAGCATGTCGTGGTCGATTGCCCCCAGTTCATTGTTGTGAGAGATCGCTTGCTCGGGGATCGGGGATACGTCACCCGACAATATAATCCAGAGAATGTATCCGGATGCTGAGTGCAGTAACTTCGGCTGTCACTCACACTATGCTATAATTGCAGCGCCTATGGCGCGCGTACCAAGAGTTGACTGCAGACGGTTATCCCTGTCAAGGCTGGTCCCTGGTTTAAGTCGGCTAGGAGAAGCAGTTTGTCTAGGCTACTTCTGCTACATGTGTTGTGCTATATGCACTGGCTCCTCCCTGAAGAAATACCGTAAGGCTCCGATCTGAGGCCAAGGATAAAGTCGATGCACTGTACACCACTTGAGCAATTCAACAAGAATAGCTCAAGTACACTACATAGGCTGGTTTTAGTGGGTCGTCGGTGGTGCGGCATCCCTTTATGAGGGGTTCGATTGCAGATTTCTCCGGCGTGAAAAAAATGGGTCGCAACCCAGGATAGAAATAAAAGTGTAACAGTTACATATCTGAAAATATACATAATACAGAAATTGTCGAAAAATCCTAATTGATTTGTTCTGAAACACTCTTTTCTGACTGGCTATGAAAAACTGAACCCACGCTACTGATTGAAAGAATCAATATTTCCCTCCAAGCTCATTAGCGGCATCGATGGGAAATTGACAAGGATAATACCTCCCGTGGGTGCCACCAGAGTAGAGCAAAACTTTGACACCCAATTAAGATTTTTTTTTCTCCGTACAGAACAGGGGAAACCGGATGCTGTAGGGGATTAAGTGCAGCCCCAACATCGCGTCGTCGACTGTATTGATTGGATGGAAGTAAATTAAGCAACTTTACGATCGCATTGCCGGTTTGTTCGCGAAAATCTGGCATCATCGTCGCCACCGAGTTTGCTGTAGGGTAAGGTGGGGAAAAAGTTCGAGTGGGCAAAAGTTTTGTTTTTTTTTTAATTCTAGCTCAATTCAAAACAAATGTTATAAATGGCATGGTGGCTTGAATGCTATTCAAGAAAGATGCTTCCACACCAAATATTATGGAAATTGATTGTTGTTATGGCTATTTGTTCGTTTATTTATAGAAAATTTGAATTTTCTGTCGTACTTTTATTGTATCAAACCAAATGAAAATGATTTTATCTTTAAATTTTGAATCAATTTTGAATCTGATGTAAATAGAAATGAGTAAATATGTTGTGACGAGTTTCTGCGACCAAATCAGAGTCAATGTTTTGAAGGTCCAGTGGGTGATATTCATTTCTTTTCAACTGTTATAGTTTATCTAGAAATATGGGTTATTTCACTAATGTCAAACCTTAGCCCCACCTTACTCTATTACCCGTAATATGAGTTTATATGGTGCGGGTGTTGAAGTTTAATTCGATTCAATAGCATCAGTAGCTAGAGCACTACTGGGGGTGGGTGCCGATGACGAAGAGAACAAGCCGTGATGACTCGCGGCTGAGCACTAGCAAGCAGCAACAGCACATCATTACTTGCAGAATTTTATGAAACTTGTTGCCGAAGGAATGGGAGGGCTTATGTATGATGAAGTTTAATCCGGATAAGGGCGCGGAAACGGAACGGAGGGATACCGACTGAAGGGCCGGGGAGGTGAAAATTGAGAATTTAAGCAACAAAGTGGGTGAAATATGTACTTGAAGCATTGTTGTGGTGAATTGAAATTTTCTGGATTAGAAATTGTTGCTTATTAGGCGCTCTCTAGGAGGTATGCGGTTACCTTTTCAACTTCAATGTAACAAGAACAGCAGTATTTTAGCCTTGTTATATCGATCGTAAAAATGCCGTTTAACATGAGGGAGGTGATTTTCAAGCAGCAGCAAATTTTGGAGCTCAAATTTGCAAGCTTGAAGAATATAGGCTGGAACATCAATTTAAGACTAGATCTGGGGCTCGTTAATTGAATCAGTTCATTTTTTTTTTATCAAAAAACTGTGCTTTTTTCAGCGAACAAACCACAGTAGTCTGTGGAATTTTGACGTCTTGAAGAGCGTTGTTTATTTCATCAAAATAAACAACTTTGCCCAAACACGCCAAGTCTCTAGCACGTCACAGTAAAAAGTTAGATTGTGGCGCCACCTATGCGGACGATTTACGAACTATACGTTAATGTCAGTAGATGGTCGTTGTTGGTACAAAAAACTTTGCCGGAAATGCTTCGTTATTTACCTTGATGGCTAGCCATACAACCAAAATGTACGCATAAAGAAATCAACTGGAGGCTATGTATGTGCAAAATTTCACTTATAAGATGTCGCGAAAAGGCCTTCTACGTACAAAAGTGGAGGTGATATACGTGCATATATTATATGATAAAGAATAGCATACAATGCGAGTGTATAAATTTTATATCGAGCTAACCTGTGATCTTATGCGACTTAACTTATGAAAACAAATGTTGATTTTACAGCTGCTACGGATTGATTCGACTTACTTTGTACGAGTGTATGAGACGAAACAAAATGTACAAATGAACTCAGAAAAAAAGTGTTTTATGCGAGGAAACTCATTTATTTGACGAGTTTATCCACGGTGTTTTGCGGGTTTGATGTAATTAGTATGAATAAACGAGTTATAACGTGAACTTTCATGCGATTTCTGGTTGTGTGGGTACAGCGTAGCGTCACGCCGTTGCCGGGCGTATTGTGAAGCTCCATCTTCGTCAGTCTTCAGCGATACTTCTCCAGTTGCCCCGAACGTTTAGGGTCGCCAGGTCCTCTTCCACTGCGTACAGCCAGCGTATTCGTGGTCTTCCCCGATGCCGTCGACCTCTACTTGGATCCCTGCTGAATATTATTTTCGCAATTCTTTCTTCCGACATTCGCACTACTAGCCCACTGAAGTCTGCCGTATGCTACACGCTTGATAATATCCGCATCTTTGTACACTTGATACAACTCGCCACACACCATTTTCGAGTTTCCCACCGAGTATTGTCTGCAGCACTTTACGCTCGAAACACCGAGAGTTTTCCGGTCTGACTCTTTCAACGTCCACGCTTCGTGCCCGTAGAGAGCCACCGGAAGAATCAATGTTTTATACAGGGCGAATTTTGTTCCCGTTAGCTAGCTGCGGGACCTAAGCTGGTTACGAAGTCCATAAAAGGCCCCATTCGCAGCCACAACACGTCTCTTCACTTCGCGGGAAACGTCGTTGTCACATGTCACAAGTGTTCCAAAGTAAACAAATTCTTCAACAACTACAAACACATCTCCATCAAACACTATCTCAGCACCTACATCAGCATGTCTGACTCTATCTCTACCTGCAACCATATCGTCCGCAAAGCCAAGGTTGACACCTCATCTGCGATCCGAACCCTTGATTTCTAATCATTCAGCGTAGCACGTATTAGCCGCATTAGTTTCGCCGGAAAACCATGTAATAAGTAATACTTCCGGAATTTATCTAGGATCATTCGCAAGGTAAACATCTGGTCTGTTGTCGAACGGTCCTCACGAAAACCAGCTTGGTATTCGCCGATGAAGGACTCCTCGAGCGGTCTCAGTCTGTTTCAGCAGGATGCGCGACAGAATTGTGTACGTCGAATTCAGCAGGGTAATTCCTCTATAATTGACACACTCCAGTCTGTGCCCTTTCTTGTAGATAGGGCGTATGAGGCCATTCAACCAGCCGGTGGGCAATTCTTCGTACTCCCATACATTCAGAAGTACTCGGTGGATCGACTGGTAAAGCTGCTCACTTCCGTGCTCCTGTACCTCGCTACATTTCCGTTTTCACCGTTCAACAATTGCTGAAAATGCTCCTTCCACCTGGCAGCCACCTCCGTTTTATCCAGCCTATGGACATGCCCTATATCAACTGCAGCGATTTGCAGTAGACAGGATGTCCCGGGCCCGATCCATCTGACAAGCCAATCGAGCCCTCTGTCACCATAGAATATGGTGTATCCATCGATGTCGATAGCCTGGTTTTATCGGTCAGTAAACTCCCTTCTCGATTATTGCACATGGCGGGCACTGGTACGGTATTGTGCCGCGCACCATTGACCGTTGCAGAGAATCTCCGCATATCATTTCGGTTCATGCTTTCTTGAGCTTCAGCTACCACACTTTCTTCGTGCTGCCTTTTCTTTCTGCGGTTGATTCGCTTTTCTTCGTCTCTCGTTGCCCTGTACCGCTCTCGGTTTATGGACAAAAGGTCGAAAGACAAAACGTCGAAAGGACAAAAGGTCGAAAGACAAAAGGTCGAAAGGACAAAAGGTCGAAAGTGATTTGCATGGTGGGAAATTTTTCCTTCTTTGAAAAAAGATTTTCGACCTTTTGTCCCTTCTTTTTTGTTCTTCGACCTTTTGTCCTTTCGACCTTTTGTCTTTCGACCTTCTGTCCTTTCGACCTTTTGTCTTTCGACCTTTTGTCATAGATTCGCTACTCTTCATCGCACCAGTCGTTTCGTCTTCGTCGTTGGCCAGTGCCAATCACTTCCCACGCTGTTGTTGTTGGCGCGGTAAATGGCTGGGCATGGCGTACCATTGGTACCTCGCGTACCTGCAGGAATAAAATAGACCCCTTTGTGCGGTCCTTAGCCTCTTGCCCAGCAACTCCTATCCCTACCTCCTCGTGGTACTGGCCGGGGTACGAGTAACCTTGGGGAAGATCGGGTAACCAACCCCCGGTGGGAACTTTGGTCGTATGCTGACAGGGAAGGGGGGGTTTGCTTTTGCTTTTGCCTTTGCAAACCTGGAGCGTCTGTACTCCACGTTAGGAGCGGCTCACAACAGCGTCTGTTCCCCATGTCAGGGGCGGCTGATCATCGTCCGAGTGCCAGAGAAGGACTCTAAGCTAAACTGCGCACTATGGCCCTCCGAACATTTAGGGGGAATGGTCCTCCGGAAATCTAGGGGGTTGGTGTCAGGCCCCGCAAGCAAGCCGTGAAAATACACCAGCACAGGAACGTCAACGAGAGAATACGGACCGGAACAATCGGCAAAGACCACAGCGACGAAAATGGACTAGCGATTGGAAACTCGGTACGTGGAACTGCAAATCTCTCAACTTCATTGGAAGTACTCGCATACTCTCCGATGTACTGAAGACCCGCGGTTTCGACATCGTAGCGCTGCAGGAGGTGTGCTGGACAGGAGCATTGGTGCGAACGTTTAGAGGTAATCATACCATCTACCAGAGCTGCGGCAACACACGCGAGCTGGGAACAGCTTTTATAGTGATGGGTGATATGCAAAGGCGCGTGATCGGGTGGTGGCCGATCAATGAACGAATGTGCAAGTTAAGAATCAAAGGCCGATTCTTTAACTTCAGCATAATCAACGTGCATAGCCCACACTCCGGAAGCACTGATGATGACAAGGACGCATTTTACGCGCAGCTCGAACGCGAGTACGACCGCTGCCCAAGCCACGACGTCAAGATCATCATAGGAGATTTGAACGCTCAGGTTGGCCAGGAGGAGGAGTTCAGACCGACGATTGGAAAGTTCAGCGCCCACCGGCTGACGAACGAGAACGGCCTACGACTGATAGATTTTGCCGCCTCCAAGAACATGGCCATTCGTAGCACCTATTTCCAGCACAGCCTCCCGTATCGGTACACCTGGAGATCACCCCAGCAGACAGAATCGCAAATCGACCACGTTTTGATCGATGGACGGCACTTCTCCGACATAACCGACGTCAGAACCTATCGTGGCGCCAACATTGACTCCGACCACTACCTGGTGATGGTGAAACTGCGCCCAAAACTATCCGTCATCAACAATGTACGGTACCGACGCCCGTCCCGGTACAATCTCGAGCGGCTGAAACAACCGGATGTCGCCAATGCGTACGCGCAGCATCTTGAGGCAGCGTTGCCGGATGAGGGCGAGCTCGATAGGGCCCCTCTTGAGGACTGCTGGAGGACAGTCAAAGCAGCCATTAACGACGCTGCCGAAAGCGTTGTCGGATATGTGGAACGGAGCTCAAGAAACGATTGGTTCGACGAGGAGTGCCAGGAGGTTTTAGAGGAGAAGAATGCAGCGCGGGCTGCAATGCTGCAGCATGGTACGCGGCAAAACGTGGAACGATACAGACTGAAGCGGAAACAGCAAACCCGCCTATTCCGGGACAAAAAGCGCCGCCTGGAAGAGGTGGAATGCCAAGAGATGGAGTTGCTGTACCGTTCTCAAGAAACGCGGAAGTTCTATCAGAAGCTCAACACATCCCGCAAAGGCTTCGTGCCGCGAGCTGAGATGTGCCGGGATAAGGATGGGAGCATCCTGACGGACGGACGCGAGGTGATCGAAAGGTGGAAGCAGCACTACGATGAACACCTGAATGGCGCAGAGAACACAGGCACAGAAGGTCAGGACAGCGAAGGCGATGGCTACGTCAGCACAGCGGACAGCGGAAATCAACCAGCTCCCACGATGGGGGAAGTTAAGGATGCCATTCAACAGCTCAAGAACAACAAAGCCGCTGGCAAGGATGGTATCGGAGCCGAACTCATCAAGATGGGCCCGGACAGGTTGGCCGCTTGTCTGCATCGGCTGGTAGTCAGAATCTGGGAAACGGAACAGCTACCGGAGGAGTGGAAGCAAGGCGTTATATGCCCTATCTACAAAAAGGGCGACAAACTGGAGTGTGAAAATTATCGTGCAATCACCATCCTAAACGCCGCCTATAAAGTGCTATCCCAGATTCTCTTCCGTCGTCTATCACCTATAGCAAACGAGTTCGTGGGAAGTTATCAAGCAGGTTTCGTCGACGGCCGCTCGACAACGGACCAGATCTTTTCCCTGCGGCAAATCCTCCAGAAATGCCGTGAGTACCAGGTCCCTACGCACCATTTGTTCATCGATTTCAAGGCGGCATACGATAGTATCGACCGCATAGAGCTATGGAAAATCATGGACGAGAACAGCTTTCCCGGGAAGCTCACAAGATTGATCAGAGCAACGATGGACGGTGTGCAAAACTGCGTGAAGATCTCGGGCGAACACTCCAGGTCGTTCGAGTCTCGGCGGGGACTACGACAGGGCGACGGACTTTCGTGCCTGTTATTCAATATTGCGCTTGAAGGTGTCATGCGGAGAGCTGGACTTAACAGTCGAGGCACGATTTTCACGAGATCCGGACAATTTGTTTGCTTCGCGGACGACATGGATATTATTGGGAGAAAATTTGAAACGGTGGCAGATTTGTTCACCCGCCTGAAACGCGAAGCAACAAGAGTCGGGCTAATGGTGAATGCGTCGAAAACAAAGTACATGCTGGTTGGCGGAACTGAGCGCGACAGGACCCGCCTAGGAAGCAGTGCACACTGGTCCAGGAAGCTAATTTAGGCGGACATGAGGTATTCGTCAAGATTTATTGATTTTAGAGCCATAGTTTATTCTGAGAATATGTTCAGAATTTTCAGTACTACAAAATGTACGGAACAAACATTTTTTTACGGTGATCGCAAGAGTGACGCATACGCCAACTTTTTTATTTTAACGAATCGTAAGTTGGTATGTTCAGCAAAGTTGTAGCAAATGATCATAGAAACAACTTTGCCGAACAACTTTTTTCTCGGTTTTGCTTCAGAGCCGAGATAATTAAGTATTTTTAATAAAAAATCGTTTTTTGCTCTTAAGTGTTTTGTTTTTTAGTTTTACTGGCCTACTATGTTCTACAAAGTTTTTATACTTATAATTTGCTACAACTTTGCTGAATATACTTAAGTTGTATTTCTTATGGTTTTCATGTTATTTGAGTTTTTCATCTTAAAATTAGCTATTTTGTATGCCTTGTATCTCAACTATGAGCACCTCAAAATATATATCTTTCCACCAAATGATTTTGCAGCCTTTCAAGTACCTGTGTGCAAAATTTGGAGAAGATGATATTTTTCTATCTCGTTTAAAATCGATTTTAGTAATAGACGATATGAGATAAATCCATATTTATTGAATATTCATACATGTTCAACTCACAAAAGTCATGGCTACCTAAGCATATCAAACCAAAGGTAACGCGTGTATTTATATAGAAATATAAAGTACATCGTTTTTCAGTTGTTTTCGATTAACTTGGAAGCTTCTGCAAGAAATTCATCGTCTTTTCCTCTACCTGTAGTTAATCTATTCCTAAGCAAGATCACCGGGTTGGAAGTCAACATAAGCCGTATAAAATACATATACAAAATTTACAGTCCGATTGAATTCTGTGGCATGATTTTCCCAGAATCTTCTGATGGATTTATTCCGCATTTTTTATGCTTCTTTGGCGGCATGCCGGACAACATCACTCCATGCGAAAGTAGTTTTTGCACCGTTGGAGAGAGTACATACCAATCGTAGAACTGGCGATACTAACAGTACGTTTCTGACAAAAACTGTTCAAATGCCTCCACGTTAATCTTCCGATTAAAGTTGACCACTTTTAAAATTATTGAGATCCGTGAAAAGAAGTTATTACAAGTGCGGAAATGCTAACAAAAGTGCGCAATTGAATCAAATCGGGTAGGTGTCTTCGGGGGACTTATTCTTCGTAAATCGAAGAATAAGTGCTCTGAAGACACCAACAGGATTCAATGCAATCGCTCACTTTTATTCACACTTTCGGACTTATGATGCCGCACTTCGCAGTTCAGTAGTGAAAGAAATACACAATATCTACTTCCCGTAAAAAGCGGCATGCCGTGTTACGACCATTTGAGTTCCTACAAGCTGGAAGAGGTTCGTGCAGTCTCAGCCCTAACCTTCCTTCGAGGGCTTTTCGTGGCGATCCTTTAGAATGCTGTTACACTTACTGATACGTCTACAACTATTGCACGGAAGTGGTGTTGTCTGGCATGCCGCATTACCAAATAAAAACATGAAACGTGGAATCCATCAGAAGATTCTGGGAAAATCATGCCACAGAATTCAATCGGACTGTAAATTTTGTATATGTATTTTATACGGCTTATGTTGACTTCCAACCCGGTGATCTTGCTTAGGGATAGATTAAATACAGGTAGAGGAAAAGACGATGAATTTCTTGCAGAAGCTTCCAAGTTAATCGAAAACAACTAAAAAACGATGTACTTTATATTACTATATAAATACATGTGTTACTTTTGGTTTGATATGCTTAGGTAGCCATGACTTTTGTGAGTTGAACATGTATGAATATTCAATAAATATGGATTTATCTCATATCGTCTATTAGTAAAATCGATTTTAAACGAGTTAGAAAAATATCATCTTCTCCAAATTTTGCACACAGGTACTTGAAAGACTGCAAAATCATTTGGTGGAAAGATATATTGTTTTGAGGTGCTCATAGTTGAGATACAAGGCATACAAAATAGCTAATTTTAAGATGAAAAACTCAAATAACATGAAAACCATAAGAAGTACAACTTTGGTATGTTCAGCAAATTTGTAGCAAATGATAAGTTTAAAAACTTTGTAGAACATAGTGGACCAATAAAACTAAAAAATAAAACAATTAAGAGCAAAAAACGATTTTTTATTAAAAATACTTAATTATCTCGGCTCTGAAGCAAAACCGAGAAAAAAGTTGTTTGGCAAAGTTGTTTCTATGATCATTTGCTACAACTTTGCTGAACATACCAACTTACGATTCGTTAAAATAAAAAAGTTGGCGTATGCGTCACTCTTGCGATCACCTTAAAAAAAATTTTGTTCCATACATTTTGTAGTACTGAAAATTCTGAACATATTCTCAGAATAAACTATGGCTCTAAAATCAATAAATCTTGACGAAAACCTCATGTCCGCCTAAATTAGCTTCCTGGACCAGTGTGCAGTGTTACGATAGACGGGGATACCTTCGAGGTGGTGGACGAGTTCGTCTACCTCGGATCCTTGTTGACGGCTGACAACAATGTTAGTCGGGAAATACGAAGGCGCATCATCAGCGGGAGTCGTGCCTACTATGGGCTCCAGAAGAAACTGCGGTCAAGAAAGATTCACCCCCGCACCAAATGCACGATGTACAAAACGCTCATAAGACCGGTAGTCCTCTATGGGCATGAGGCGTGGACTATGCTCGAGGAGGACTTGCAAGCTCTTGGGGTTTTCGAACGCCGAGTGCTAAGGACGATCTTCGGCGGCGTGCAGGAGAACGGCGTGTGGCGGCGAAGGATGAACCACGAGCTCGCTCAACTCTACGGCGAACCCAGTATCGTGAAGGTAGCTAAAGCTGGAAGGATACGCTGGGCAGGGCATGTTGCAAGAATGCCGGACAACAACCCTGTAAAGATGGTGTTCGCCATGAATCCGGTCGGAACAAGAAGGCGTGGGGCGCAGCGAGCTAGGTGGATTGACCAGGTACACCAGGACCTGGAGAGCGTGGGTCACAGTCGAGGATGGAGAGAAGCGGCCATGAACCGAGGGAATTGGCGAAATATTGTTGGCGAGGCTTTATCAAGATAATTGATGTAAAGCCAAATAAGTAAGTAAGTAAGCTGTTGTTGTCACAGCTTCGTGGATAGGGTCCCACAGGCTGTCGGCATCTCCAGCAACGTTGATTCTTCCCAACTGCTCGTCTAGCTGCTGGCGGTACTGTGCAGCTACCCCATCAGTCGACAAGCGTTGTATATTGAAGCGCAGCGTTCTGTTTGTTCTGGAACTCGTGACGCTGGATAACCGTGCCCAAATTTTAGCTACAACGAGATAATGATCCGAGTCGATATTAGGGCCTCGGAAGGTCCTGACACCCAAGACATCTGAGAAATGTCGCCCATCAACCAGCACGTGGTCTATTTGGGAGCAGGCATCGCCACTCGGGTGTCACCAGGTGTGTTTGCGGATATTCTTTCGTGCAAAGTAGGTACTGCTGATTGCCATCCCTCTAGCAGCGGCAAAGGTTATTAGCCGCAGGCCATTATCATTAGTAACGGAATGGAGGCTTTCCGTTCCAATGACGGGTCGGAAGAAATCTGCTTTCCCAATCTGCGCATATGCGTCGCCGATGATTATCTTGACGTCTTGGTTTGGGCACTCTTCGTAGGCCTTATCCAGGCTCTCATAGAACTCATCCTTCATGTCATCGGGCTTATCGTTTGTTGGCGCACATATGCTGATCAGGCTGTAGTTGAAGAACTTGCCCTTCATTCTCAACACACATTCGGTTGCTTACCGGTTTCCACCGAATAATTCGCATCATCTGCTTCCCAATCACTATGAAACCAACTCCTCGTTCTGCTTAGTCGCCACCGCTGTAGTAGATGTGGTACTTGAATGGAGTGTTGGCGATGAGGTCCACCGCTCGGAATTCATGTTCTTCGGTTCTCGGCCAGCGTATTTCCTGGATAGCTGCCACGTTCCCGCCGACATTCCGCAGTACACGAGCCAGGAGCCCAACACGCGCGGGATTATTCAAAATTCTCACGTTCCAAGATCCAACTTTCCAATCGATGTCCTTTATTTGTTGCCGGGTGTTACTTGTGCAAGTATAGTTAGTCTTGAAATAACGGAATAGCAACTGTGGGCGATAAGTTGTGCAAAAATGGAAACCACCAAATTATGGCAATTTAAGCATAATAAGATCGTTCTTGGTATTTACGGGTTAACCATGTCTGAAATTATTTGCAAAATAAAAGGAAAAAAATACAAAATTTACGTAAAAATTATTATTTTAGTTCATAAATTTCCATTGAATCGTCTTAACTAAAAGACTTAGTTAACGACTTTTTAGTACACGAAGCTTGCAGTTATATTCCCACGTCATATTTTTTCAATCTGAATCCCATCAAAACGAACGCTTTGCAAACATCGAATCACCACAGAGAAAAATCTCTGTAAAACCATTTACCGAGCCATCATCCGAGCCCGTGGCCATGGCCCAGCTCTGGAGATGATTACATCCCCGAGATGGCAGAAGAAGGCACCCGTGTCGTCGATTTCTTCTACTTACGAATTTCTAGGTCAGCACCATCTGCCGCCGCCACTTCATATCATGCGTTGGCAATATTTCCTCCCAATGGATTAGCAGAAAATTGCACTGGCAGAGGTTTTTACGAGCGTTTCTCTGATGCTGGCTTCCGACTTTCTGCTCTCTGTGCTGGCTGGCTGCTTGGTGATGCAATAATGTCTCTCGTTAGGTTAGGCGAGGTTAGACGAGTATGAGGCAAAAACCACTTGACAGGCTATCCGATATCGATTGCTCTTACGCTCCCCCCGAAGCTGATATCGACATTGACGCCGGGGCCCTGATGTGCTTCCCTCGAATCAAGGAGACGTGAATGTGTGTTCCCAAAGATCCACATCCCGCATCTTGGCGGTTCGTTTCATCGGTAAAGAAAACTGCACTTTTCCAGTCACATTGCTGTATGACTTCCATCGCAGCAGGGATGGTGGAAGCACAAACAGACATAGCACTGACGAAATTTCATCGACCATTCATTTGATCGTAAATTCAAATTCACTATGTTACAAACCTCACAACGACGTGTTTGACGTTTCACACCAGAGTGCCTTCTGCAGGTCTTGTTGCGCAATACAGGATTTCGTGCATCATTATTGTGTGAAGGATTACAACGAAAATAGTTCCACGTGTTATGTCTGTTTGTCTGTAGTGTTAGGAACAGATGTGCGAATGGGGAAAATTGGAAATCGAAGAGGAATTGACATGCTGTAACTGTTTGTGTGGATCATAAAGGCAAGCAGGGGGCATGCAACTCCATTGGCAAAGAATCGAATTTTATCATCCATCACCGACGCATTGATTGGCACTGATCCGACAACCTTTCGAGTGTGGGATGGTCGGACGCAATGAATAAATTTTGCAAATTCTCTCAGATGTTGTTGGTTTTGGAAGGAGAAAAGTTTGTGCTTCGGGTACTTAAAATCATTGTTGGGTAGAGGAGTTAACTGGTTCATATTCTCTCGTTGATTATTCGTTGCTTGATTTTTTTACGGCTGGCTCCTCCTAAATCTACGGCTGACAACCTCCTAAATTTCCGGAGGACCATTCCCTCTAAATGTTCGGAGGACCATAGTGCGCAGTTTAGCTTAGAGTCCTTCTCTGGCACTTGGACGATGATCAGCCGCCCCTGACATGCGGAACAGACGCTGTTGTGAGCCGCTCCTAACATCGAGTACAGACGCTCCAGGTTTGCAGAAGCAAAAGCAAACCCCCTTTTCCCTGTCAGCATACGACCAAAGGTCCCACCAGGGTTGGTTACCAGATCTTCCCTGCAAATTTTATATTTTTAAAACAAGTACTGCCACCCATAGCTTGTGACTTTATACTGTATTTTGTTTTTTGAAAGATGTAAGCATTTTTAAAAATATGTTTTAAGCGATTTTTTGATTTAGCTGATATGGGGTAACATTGATCACCTATGTAAACAATGTTCGGTAATATTGAAAATGTCGTTACTTACTTAAATCATGGCCCCCGAAGCCGAATATGAAGGCCAAACGCTTACAAGTCATTTAATTTTTAAGTTATTTCAAAATAAAAAACACCTCAAACCACGGAATACGCCTAGAGGTAGGCAATTTCCTAACGGAATTCTATATTCTTAACAGTAATTCGTCAATGTTACCTAATTGAGCATACTTATGAAAATTTTGACAACGGAATCGTTTTCGGAGTTGCCATTTTTAGTAAGAACCGGATTCTCCTTGCTCATATCGTTTGCAGAACTTATGTGAGACATGAATGTTCGGTAGTGTAATCCTTACCCATTGAAACAATTGTTTCGAAAGGTTGATAAATTTACGCATAAGGTAAACGCAATTTACGCAAAAATCTTCACTTTCATTAGTTTATGAATATAAGAAAGAGAAGAACCATTCATGATTTGAAAAGGTTCCATCAATAAATGGCGATACGAACTTTTTACGAGATGGGTCATTCCGATCAATGTTACCCCGCTGATCAATGATACCCCAGATTACGGTACCACGATGAGGAAGGGATAGGAGATGCTGGGCAAGAGGATATGGACCACACAAAGGAGTCTATTTTATTCCTGCAGGTACGCGAGGTACCAATGGTACGCCATGCCCAGCCATTTACCATGGAAAATCATGGACGAGAACAGCTATCCCGGGAAGCTCACAAGACTGATAAGAGCGACGATGGAAGGTGTGAAAAATTGTGTGACGGTTTCAGGCAAACATTCCAGTTCGTTTGGATCCCACCGGGGACTCTTGTCGTAGTGATGGACTTTCGTGCCAGTTGTTCAATATTGCGCTAGAAGGTATTATGCGGAGAGCCGGGGTACAATTTTCACGAGATTCAGTCAATTTGTTTGCTTCGCAAATGATATGGACATTGTCGGCCGAACATTTGAAAAGGTGGCAGACCTGTACACCCGCCTGAAACGCGAGGCAGTAAAAGTTGGACTGGTGGTGAATGCAGCCAAGACATAATAGGGATGGTGTACCAGTTATGGCCATAGTTGTTCCCTATTTGGCCATACGGGATAACTTGATTGTCTCCAAAATTTGAAAGGTTTTGTGTGTTTAAGCTGTATGATATAGAATATATCTTGATGTTTAAACATTCGAAAAGATTAAAAACGAAACTTCACATATGGCCAAATAGGCAACCACTATGGCCATAACTGGTACACTTTCCCTACATACTAGCTGGTGGGGCCAAGCGCGACAGGGCTCTCCTTTGGTGGCAATGTTACGATAGACGGGGATACGTCCGAGGCGGTCGAAGGATGAAACACGAGCTCACCTACTTCTACGGCGAACCCAGTATCCAGAAGGTGGCCAAAGCTGGAAGGACACGATGGGCAGGGCATGTTGCAAGAATGCCGGACAGCAAACCTGCAAAGATGGTGTTCGCTTCGGATCCGGTTGGTACAGGAAGGCGTGAAGCGCAGCGAGCTAGGTGTTCGGATCAAGTGCGTATCTATTTGGCGAGCGTAGGGCAGAACCGAGGATGAAGAGATGCAGCATTATTTTTTACCACAAAAAAAATGAAACCCGATATTTTTGTTTTGATTAGGAATGCTTTCGCAATTCTAAGTAACTTGATTTTCTATTGTACTAGTGAGCAGGGATGAGAAAAGTACTGGAGCAAACATTTACCGCCTCTACATTTACATCTTTCTACAAGACCATCAAAATCCAAAGCGAACCATGACAGTTCAAAACAAAAAATGTCACGGCTCTTCAAAACTGTAATCTTCTTCTTCCTAACGTTTTTCAACCCCGAATGCGAAATGACTCGAGCACAGTGGTGACACGATTTTTGCGGTTTTCGGGGTTTTGCATTTTTGCTCGATAAAGGCAACATGAAATTGAACTTGTTTATATGTATTACAACTGAATGATTGTGCTCTTTCTGTTAAAGCTAATAGATTTCAATTAGTTGAAAACTCAAGCGAAATATTAGCGATTGAATGATTTAACACTTTTTTCAATCATTCACCTTGGAATGGCTGCCCGAAAACGGTCATAGTGGAGAGACAAAAACAGTCAAGCAGTGTGTGAACCGTTGGCAGCGCAACGCCTGATGGTATTGAAGCTGCTTTTTTTTTTTATTATTATTATTATTAAGGCACTCCGTGCTCGTGGCCACTACTGTGCCGGAATCAGTTTTATCTGTATCTTCCTTAACGATACAATTCTATTTTTAACTAATCTATATTTACATTTGCTTTCACTCTCTTCTGCTCTTTTGCTCTCACACCGAGCAGGTAGGAGAGTGCTCTGCTGTTGGTCCAATCGATTTCCATAAGCCATAGTCCGTTGCTCTTTTGCGGTGGTTCGTTTTTTCCGTTTTCCTGAGTCGTTTGAGGCTTGCTACCTGCGAAGTGGGTCAATTTGTCTCAGTCACCATCTGATACTGACGGAGGATGGATGTGCTCCCCTATGCACGGTCCTCCGTGCGGCGTCTTCTGGTGGCTGGACGGTTTATTTTTGGAGGGGCTGGGAATTGAATCCATGACCTTCCGCTTATGAAGCGAAAGCGTAACCTCAAGGCTACGGACCCCCCTTATTGATGCTGCTGCTGCTTTGTGTTTTGGTTGAATGGCAGAATTTTTTTTTTTTTTTTCTTTATTAGTATCATTCCAAACATTACATTCATTTCTTATATCTAGGTGTTCTGTGTTATTTGACAACACTATCATCCTAATTTGGTAAAACAAATTTAAGATTTAATTAACATTTTGTTAACAACATATTACATTTCATTTGCCGTAGCAGTTCATTTTTTTTTTTTTACAGGTGAGTTGATTTCACCTGCTTATAAGAGAAAAAAAAAATGTTTTAATATACTTAACCTAACTTAACCTAAACATATAACGCATTAATCGTGTCAATAGAAGATTGTAACGATTTTTGCCTGAAATTATTAATTATTTTATTTGACATTTGTTCCAATGTTTCAACATTGGATATTCTATGTAACTCATTGGTACTATATCAGGGAGGAAGCCTCAGAATCATTTTCAAAATTTTATTTTGAATTCTCTGCAGAGCTTTCTTCCTGGTATTACAACAGCTAGTCCATATTGGTACAGCATACAACATGGCTGGCCTGAAAATTTGTTTGAATATCAACAGCTTGTTCTTAAGACAAAGTTTTGATTTTCTATTAATAAGGGGATAGAGACATTTTACATATTTATTACATTTGGCTTGAATGCCCTCAATGTGATTTTTGAAAGTTAAATTCTTATCTAGCATGAGCCCTAGATACTTAACTTCATCTGACCAATTTATTGGAACCCCTCTCATCGTGACAACATGTCTACTTGAAGGTTTCAAATAAAGAGCTTTTGGTTTATGTGGGAATATTATTAGTTGAGTTTTGGAAGCATTAGAAGAAATCTTCCATTTTTGCAAGTATGAAGAAAAAATATCCAAACTTTTTTGCAATCGACTACAGATGACACGCAGGCTTCGTCCTTTGGCGGAGAGGCCTGTGTCATCCGCAAATAAAGATTTTTGACATCCCTGAGGTAGCTCAGGTAAGTCAGATGTGAAAATATTGTATAATATTGGTCCCAAAATGCTGCCTTGAGGAACACCAGCTCTTACAGGAAGTCTTTCAGATCTGGAGTTCTGATAATTAACCTGAAGTGTACGATTTGACAGATAACTTTGAATTATTCCAACAATGTATGTTGGAACATTAAAGTTTTTTTAATTTTACAATCAAACCTTCATGCCAAACACTGTCGAATGCTTTTTCTATGTCTAGAAGAGCAAGACCAGTAGAATAGCCTTCAGATTTGTTGGAACGGATCAAATTTGTTACACGTAAAAGTTGATGAGTGGTCGAATGTCCATGGCGGAATCCGAACTGTTCATTGGCAAAAATTGAATTTTCGTTGATGTGGGCCATCATTCTGTTCAAAATAACCTTTTCAAAAAGTTTACTGATGGAGGAAAGCAAACTGATTGGACGATAGCTAGAAGCTTCTGCTGGATTTTTGTCTGGTTTTAAAATTGGAACAACCTTAGCATTTTTCCATTTGTCAGGAAAATATGCTAATTGAAAACATTTGTTGAATATATCAACTAAAAATGATAAGCTACTTTCTGGAAGTTTCTTGATGAGGATGTAGAAAATTCCATCATCGCCAGGAGCTTTCATGTTTTTGAATTTTTTAATAATAGTTCTCACTTCTTCCAAATCAGTCTCCAAGGCATTTTCGAAAACGTTCTCTTGATTGAGAATATTTTCGAACTCCTGAGTAACTTCATTTTCAATTGGACTAGTAAGTCCTAAATTAAAATTGTGCGCACTTTCAAACTGCATAGCAAGTTTTTGAGCTTTTTCGCAATTAGTTAGTAATAATTTGTTTTCCTCTTTCAATGCCGGTATTGGCTTCTGAGGTTTTTTTAAGATTTTCGATAATTTCCAAAAGGGCTTAGAGCCAGGGTCCAATTGAGAAATTTTATTTTCAAAATTTTTGTTTCTTAATTGAGCAAAACGTTTCTTGATTTCTTTCTGCAAATCCTGCCATATAATTTTCATAGCAGGATCGCGAGTGCGTTGAAATTGCCTTCTCCTCACGTTTTTAAGACGGATCAAGAGTTTAAGATCATCGTCTATAATCACGGATTCAAATTTTACTTCACATTTTGGAATTGCAATGCTCCGGGCTTCAACAATGGAATTTGTTAAAGTTTCAAGAGCATTGTCAATATCAAGTTTAGTTTCTAAAGAAATGTTAACATCAAGATTGGAGTCAACATACGTTTTATATATATTCCAGTCGGCTCGTAAATAATTGAAAGTGGAGCTGATAGGATTGAGAATCGCTTCTTGGGATATTTGAAATGTAACAGGGACATGATCAGAATCAAAATCAGCATGAGTAACTAATTGGCTACAAAGATGACTAGAGTCGGTTAAGACCAAATCAATCGTAGATGGATTTCTAGAAGAGGAAAAACATGTGGGGCTATCAGGGTATTGAATTGAGAAATATCCTGAAGAGCACTCATCAAATAAAATTCTGCCGTTGGAATTACTTTGAGAATTATTCCATGACCGATGTTTGGCATTAAAGTCACCAATGACAAAAAATTTTGACTTATTACGAGTCAATTTACGCAAGTCAGTTTGAAGCAAATTAACTTGCTGCCCAGAGCATTGAAAAGGCAAATAGGCAGCTATAAAAGTATATTTACCAAACTGTGTTTCAACAGAAACACCTAAAGTTTCAAAAAACTTTAGTTTCAAATGATGAAAACAGTTGATGTTTTATACGCCTATGAATGATGATTGCAACTCCCCCACATGCCCCATCAAGTCGATCATTACGATAAACAAAAAAGTTAGGATCTCTTTTGAGTTTAGATCCAGGTTTTAAATACGTTTCGGTAATAACTGCTATATGCACGTTATTAACCGTAAGAAAATTAAACAGCTCGTCCTCTTTACCATTCAGAGAACGAGCATTCCAATTTAAAATATTTAAATTATTATTTGGATCCATTAGAAAAACGTAATCCAATAACAATTTGATTTGTAAATTTTACACCTACTTGGACTGCTTCAGTCATAGTGGTGGCTTTGAACATTGCATCAATCATTAGATTCAATTGTTCAGTTAGAAAATTAAAATCAGAGGCAGACATGTCATGTGATTTCCCATTGGAATTTCCGGTAGACGAAGAAGCGGAGTTACCTGTGGCGGTAGGATTTTTTCCATTTGATTTGAAACAAGTAGAATGGGTACCCATGGATCGAACAGGGGAGGAGTTCGAATTTCCTGCTACGATATCGGCAAAGGATTTACCGTGGGTAGATACATTCGAAATAGAAAGATTCGAACGGCTACCCGACGGAATAAAATTAGTTTGTGAATGAGCATGATTATGATTTTCCTGATGGGTATGATTCATGATCAAGCGATCGTTAACTGAAAAATGAGCATTGTTCGATACTCTACCAGGCAAATTCCGGAAACGACCGTTATCGTAACGGATATTATCTTTCATCTGCCTGGCACGAGCCTCAATGACCTTTTTGCGTGAAGGACAATTCCAAAAATTGGACTTATGGTTAGCCCCGCAATTACAACATATGAATTTGGTGGTATCTTCCTTCACTGGACAGACGTCTTAGGCATGAGAAGAACCTCCGCAAATCATGCATTTAGCATCCATGCGACAATTTTTTGTACCATGACCCCACTTTTGGCACCGACGGCACTGAGTGGGGTTCTGGTAATTTCCTCCAGGTTTCTGGAAATGTTCCCATGTCACACGGACATCAAACAAAAGTTTTGCTTTTTCTAAAGCTTTAATATTATTTAGTTCTTTTTTGTTAAAGTGAACTAAATAAAATTCTTGAGAAAGCCCTTTCCGAACAATGCCAGATTGGGTTCTCTTTTTCATAATGATTACTTGGACTGGGGAAAATCCAAGTAAATCATTTATTCCATTTTTGATCTCTTCAGGTGATTTATAGTCACTTGAGAGACCTTTCAAGACAACTTTGAACAAACGTTCAGTTTTGTCGTCATAAGTAAAAAATTTGTGCTTCTTCTCTTCAAGATGTTTGAGAAGAAGCTCACGATCTTTAAGAGTTTCCGGCAAAACGCGACAGTCTCCTTTCTTTGCGATTTGGAAGGAAACCTTGATTCCCCTAATGGAGTTCAAGATCTCCTGCCTAAATCCCCCAAATTCGGAACAACTGACCACGATAGGCGGCACTCTTTGCTTCCTCACTTGAATCAAAGAGCCTGGGCTAGAGGCTGCTTCGATTTGGTGTTCGGAAAATTTGTCTAGAGCATCGAACTGATTGCTCATTTCGATGCAATTATTCATTTCACCCTTGGAAGAAAGTTCGCATTCCGGGGAAGCGTCCTTTCTTCCATTCTTGCCACGTGTAGTGACAGTTTTAAAACCCACTTTTTTGGAAGGAAGTAGTGAATTCAGAGATTCACCCTTCCTTTTGTTTGTTGTTGAAACCATGTTTAATTAATAAACGAAAGAAGACGTGACCTTCGAAAGGTTTTTTCCCAAGACGGTGTCCAAGAAGGATTACCACCGCCAGCTTTCGCCAACGGGTCCAACGAAAAATCGAAGGCACGGGTCCAAACAAGGATCGTAAAGGGATCAATAGTAGAAAAAATAGTACTGAAAAGTACTGTTTTAGTAGCACTGAAAAGTACCGTTTTTAATTTTAGCACTGAAAAGTACTGTTTTTGTAGCACTGAAAAGTACTGTTTTATTGCTTTAGGTAGTTTTTAAGAAAACTTCCAAGAGCAGAGAGAATTCGTGTACGCACAGCACGAAGGTACGATGCGCACTGAATGGCAGAATTGATGAACTGTAGTGAATTGTGGTCACAGTTTCCAAGCCTGCTAGTGAGTCCTGAATTAAAACTATGTGCGCTTTCAAACTGCATAGCAAGTTTTTGAGCATGTTTGTGATTAGTTAGTGTGGGGTGTGTATGTTTAATACTTTTCCCCTCTCATGCGTACACTGAAACGAATTTTATTGTTGAAATTACTGAATCCATGGTAAAATTAAGAACTGCACCAACGATTTTCAACCGACTACATTATTCTGTCAACTCTACCAAAACATAGTCAACATCACTACACAAGAAAATATATTCGGTTTATTTAACCACAGTTGCAGTATTTATGACTAGAAACATGCTTGATTTGACAAGTTTCGCATTGTACTTTTGACCACACTGTGTTGTACGGTCGGTGTCACGGATTGAAATACAATGCTTTGTAGTGGATGCTACCTGGGAGGGAGAAACCAATACAAAATTTCTCTACGTCACAGTGAGCCGAGATTTTGCTGTCACGAACTGTCACTGTGATCCCAGATCTTAAACAATGGACAAACATGATAAAAGCGCGTAATTAGCCGAAGCATATTTTTGCATTTCATCAAAAGTAGCAAAAATCGAATTAGAATCAATTCATACTCATTCAAAAGTAACGTCACGAAAGTAACGTGTATTTCAATTGAATATAACGTATTGGAATGAGGCTCTTTTTACTGTTTTCAATAAAACTGAAAATTAAACGCATAGAAAACAGTGGCCCTTTTTCAATGTTTGTCCAGAAAGATCGAAGGTACACAACAAATGAAAACTAGCAATTTTCGCCAAGCCTGCCTTGATAGTCGTTGGCAAACTGGAGTTATCTTGCAGCATGGAAAAAAATTGATTCAAATTTCGTGTGTAGTATCGGTGCCTCCCTCCCAGGATGCTACTATGGACATGGTCACATTTACTGCACTGCTCAGTGATTTGTACCAGATTATAGTAAACTTAACAGATTTTTGTAGTCGGTTGAAAATCGTTGGTGCAGTTCTTAATTCTACCATGGAATCGGTAGGTTATACAACAAAATTTGTTTGCGTGTATGTTTAACACCTTTACCCTTACTGGCTGACAGCTGAGACGGTAATTCTCACGTAACAATTCAAAAGGGCCAATCTTCAGATCGTTGACTCTGAGAAAATTCGATTTGAATATTATTCACCACATTTTCAATTCCTATTTCTCAATACTCGAATCCAGCAATGTAATTTCTTGCTAGTTGAGTGATGATTTACTATTACTACACGCTAATAATCGATTTTATTCTGAAAACTGACAAAAATGTTAAAAAAAATGATGAGTTTAAATGCTTGGCCCATTTTCGATTTTCAACAAGGCATGGGCCTTTTTATTGGCCAAAATAGAATTTTATTAGCGTGCTTGGCCCAAGGCTAGGCCTTTTCGGTTTTCAATGAATGAGCAAGAGAGAGTCATTGGCCTCTCACCATGCTAAGGCCAATGACAGTTTGCGAAAATTTCTGATTGTAGGCCCTCTTGATGGAGCGAGAACCGATCATTGGCCATTTCGAACGAAGGCCAATGATTGATTTGGAAAAAAAGCGGTTATTGGCCTATTTTGAAAATCGAGTTTTTAACGGTAAGTTTTATGATTATGTAGACAATGTTTGCATAGTTTGTGGGTGTTGGGAGATACTATCGAATGGTATCGAAACCCGGTTTGTTTACAATTTGATCATTGGCCCTTTAGAATTGTTACGCGAGAATTGAGCTTAGTGACATTAGAACTCACGAACATTCGCACACGCTCGTCATACACAGTTTGTTTTTGTTTTCCTCAATGAAACTTGCACACACTTTCCATACTAATCAAAATGCATATAGAAATATTACACAATTTGATATATTTACACCCAGATTCTTGGTGTTTTTCGAGACAGAGTGCATATTGTTTTCCTCTAAGTTTCACAAACACTTCTACACTAGGGCACTTATACAGTTGAGCGTGATAACCACTATGCATGCGTAATATCAGTGTGTGCGTGATGTGGCCGTCAGTCTTCCAATCGCCGTGTTAGATCTCTGGTGAAGTAAGCCGCATTCCGGGTGATTCTTCCACAGTGTTATAAGATGGCTGACAGTCCCCCAATTAGGAATTGTTGAGTATTTACATTGGCGATCCTGCCAGAAGCTTATTATTGCCATTGCTTATTGATGAGGGGCCCAGATAGCCGTAGCGGTAAACGCGCAGCTATTCAGCAAGACCAAGCTGAGGGTCGTGGGTTCGAATCCCACCGGTCGAGGATCTTTTCGGGTTGGAAATTTTCTCGACTTCCCAGGGCATAGAGTATCTTCGTTTTTTTTGGGCCAAAATAAGTTTTTAAATCGTGTGGCAGT
>NW_018735297.1:0-33334 GCF_002204515.2 Aedes aegypti
TGTCAGGTTATTGTCAGGTTAATGTTAGGTTGATGTCAGGTAAATGTCAGGTGAATGTTAGCTAAATGTCAGGGCCTATGTCAGGTTAATGTCAGGGTAATGTCAGGTCAATGTCAGGTTAATGTCAGGTAAATGTCAGGTTAATATCAGGTAAATGTCAGGTTTGATGTCAGGTAAATGTCAGGTTAATGTCAGGTTAATGTCAGGTTAATGTCAGGTTAATGTCAGGTCAATGTCAGGTTAATGTTCAGGTTGATGTCAGGTTAATGTCAGGTTCATGTCAGGTTAATGTCAGGACAATGTCAGGTTAATGTAAGGTCAATGTCAGGTTAATGTCAGGACAATGTCAGGTCAATGTCAAGTTGATGTCAGGTTAATGTCAGGTTGATGTCTGGTAAATTTCAGGTCAATGTCAGGTTGATGTCAGGTTGATGTCAGGCCAATGTCAAGTTAATGTCAGGTAAATGTCAGGTTAATGTCAGGACAATGTCAGGTAAATGTCAGGTTGATGTCAGGTTAATGTCAGGTTAATGTAATGTCAGGTTAATGTCTGATAAATGTCAGGAAAATGTCAGGTAAATGTCAGGTTAATGTCAGGTTAATGTCAGGACAATGTCAGGTTAATGTAAAGCCAATGTCAGTTTGATGTTAGGTAAATGTCAGGTTAATGTCAGGTTAATGTCAGGTCAATGTCAGGTTAATGTCAGGTTAATGTCAGGGTTATGTCAGGTAAATGTCAGGTTTATGTCAGGTTGATGTCAGGTCAATGTCAGGTTAATGTCAGGCCAATGTCAGGTTAATGTAAGGTTGATGTCAGGTTAATGTCAGGTTAATGTAAGGTTGATGTCAGGTTAATGTCAGGTTGATGTCAGGTTAATGTCAGGTAAATGTCAGGTTAATGTCAGGTATATGTCAGGCATATGTTAGGTTAATGTCAGGTGAATGTCAGGTTAATGTCAGGTCATTGTTAGGTTAATGTCAGGTTAATGACAGGATAATGTCAGGTTAATGTCAAGTTAATGTCAGGTTAATGTCAGGTCAATGTCAGGTTAATGTCAGGTTAATGTCAGGTAAATGTCAGGTTAATGTCAGGACAATGTCAGGTTAAAGTAAGGTCAATGCCAGGTTAATGTCAGGTTTATGTCAGGTTAATGTCAGGTTAATGTAATGTCAGGTTAATGTCTGATAAATGTCAGGTTATTGTCAGGTTAATGTTAGGTTGATGTCAGGTAAATGTCAGGTGAATGTTAGCTAAATGTCAGGCCTATGTCAGGTTAATGTCAGGTAATGTCAGGTCAATGTCAGGTTGATGTCAGGTAAATGTCAGGTTAATATCAGGTAAATGTCAGGTTGATGTCAGGACAATGTCAGGTTAATGTCAGGTTAATGTCAGGTTAATGTCAGGTCAATGTCAGGTTAATGTAAGGTTAATGTCAGGTTAATGTCAGGTTAATGACAGGTTAATGTCAGGACAATGTCAGGTTAATGTAAGGTCAATGTCAGGTTAATGTCAGGACAATGTCAGGTCAATGTCAAGTTGATGTCAGGTTAATGTCAGGTTGATGTCTGGTTAATGTCAGGTCAATGTCAGGTTGATGTCAGGTTAATGTCAGGCCAATGTCAAGTTAATGTCAGGTAAATGTCAGGTTAATGTCAGGTTCATGTCAGGTAAATGTCAGGTTGATGTCAGGTTAATGTCAGGTTAATGTAATGTCAGGTTAATGTCTGATAAATGTCAGGTAAATGTCAGGTAAATGTCAGGTTAATGTCAGGTTAATGTCAGGACAATGTCAGGGCAATGTAAAGCCAATGTCAGTTTGATGTAAGGTAAATGTCAGGTTAATGTCAGGTTCATGTCAGGTCAATGTCAGGTTAGTGTCAGGTTAATGTCAGGTTAATGTCAGGTTAATGTCAGGGTTATGTCAGGTAAATGTCAGGTTTATGTCAGGTTGATGTCAGGTCAATGTCGGGTTAATGTCAGGCCAATGTCAGGTTAATGTCAGGTTGATGTCAGGTTAATGTCAGGTTAATGTAAGGTTGATGTCAGGTTAATGTCAGGTTGATATCAGGTTAATGTCAGGTAAATGTCAGGTTAATGTCAGGTAAATGTCAGGCATATGTTAGGTTAATGTCAGGTGAATGTCAGGTTAATGTCAGGTCATTGTCAGGTTAATGTCTGGTTAATGACAGGATAATGTCAGGTAAATGTCAAGTTAATGTCAGGTTAATGTCAGTTCAATGTCAGGTTAATGTCAGGCCAATGTCAGGTTAATGTCAGTTTAATGTCAGGTTAATGACAGGACAATGTCAGGTTAATGTAAGGCCAATGTCAGGTAAATGTCAGGTTAATGTCACGTTAATGTCAGGTAAATGTCAGGTAAATGTCAGGTTGATGTCAGGTAAATGTGAGGTAGATGTCAGGTTAATGCCAGGCCAATGCCAGGCAAATGTCAGGTTAATGTCAGGTGAATGTCAGGGTAATGTCAGTTCAATGTCAGGTTAATGCCAGGCCAATGTCAGGTTAATGTCAGGTTGATGTCAGGTTAATGTCAGGTTGATGTCAGGTTAATGTAAGGTTGATGTCAGGTAAATGTCAGGTAAATATCAGTTTAATGTCAGGTTAATGTCAGGTTGACGTCAGGTTAATGTCAGGTTAATGTCAGGTTGATGTCAGGTAAATGTCAGGTCAATGTCAGGTTAATGTCAGGTTAATGTCAGGTTGATGTCAGGTAAATGTCAGGTTAATGTTAGGTTAATGTCAGGACAATTTCAAGATGATGTCAGGTTAATGTCAGGTTAATGTCAGGTTAATGTCTGATAAATGTCAGGTCAATGTCAGGTTAATGTCAGGTTAATGTTAGGTTGATGTCAGGTAAATGTCAGGTGAATGTTAGCTTAATGTCAGGCCTATGTCAGGTAAATGTCAGGTGAATGTTAGCTAAATGTCAGGCCTATGTCAGGTTAATGTCAGGGTAATGTCAGGTCAATGTCAGGTTAATGTCAGGTAAATGTCAGGTTAATATCAGGTAAATGTCAGGTTGATGTCAGGACAATGTCAGGTTAATGTCAGGTTAATGTCAGGTTAATGTCAGGTCAATGTCAGGTTAATGTAAGGTTAATGTCAGGTTAATGTCAGGTTAATGACAGGTTAATGTCAGGACAATGTCAGGTTAATGTAAGGTCAATGTCAGGTTGATGTCAGGTAAATGTCAGAACAATGTCAAGTTGATGTCAGGTTAATGTCAGGTTGATGTCAGGTAAATGTCAGGCCAATGTCAGGTTAATGTCAGGTTAATGTCAGGCCATTGTCTAGTTAATGTCAGGTTAATGTCAGGTTAATGTCATGTTAATGTCAGGTTGATGTCAGGTAAATGTCAGGTTAATGTAAGGTAAATGTCAGGTAAATGTCAGGTTGATGTCAGGTCAATGTCAAGTTGGTGTCAGGTTAATGTCAGGTTGATGTCAGGTAAATGTCAGGTCAATGTCAGGTTAATGTCAGGTTAATGTCAGGCCAATGTCAGGTTAATGACAGGTTTATGTCAGGTTAATGTCATGTTAATGTCAGGTTGATGTCAGGTTAATGTCAGGTTCATGTCAGGTAAATGTCAGGTTGATGTCAGGTTAATGTCAGGTTAATGTCAGGTTAATGTCTGGTAAATGTCAGGTGAATGTTAGCTTAATGTCAGGCCTATGTTAGGTTAATGACAGGGTAATGTCAGGTCAATGTCAGGTTAATGTCAGGTAAATGTCAGGTTAATATCAGGTAAATGTCCGGTTAATGTCAGGTTAATATGAGGTGAATGTCGCGGTCATGTCAGGTTAATGTCAGGTAAATGTCAGGTTAATGTCAGGTAAATGTCAGGTAAATGTCAGGTTAACGTCAGGTAAATGTCAGGTAAATGTCAGGTTATTGTCAGGACAATGTCAGGTTAATGTAAAGCCATTGTCAGTTTGATGTTAGGTAAATGTCAGGTTAATGTCAGGTTAATGTGAGATCAATGTCAGGTTAATGTCAGGTTAATGTCAGGTCAATGTCAGGTTAATGTCAGGTTTATGTCAGGTTGATGTCAGGTCAATGTCAGGTTAATGTCAGGCCAATGTCAGGTTAATGTAAGGTTGATGTCAGGTTAATGTCAGGTTAATGTAAGGTTGATGTCAGGTTAATGTCAGGTTGATGTCAGGTTAATGTCAGGTAAATGTCAGGTTAATGTCAGGTAAATGTCAGGCATATGTTAGGTTAATGTCAGGTGAATGTCAGGTTAATGTCAGGTCATTGTCAGGTTAATGTTAGGTGAATGTCAGGACAATTTCAAGATGATGTCAGGTTAATGTCAGGTTGTTGTCAGGTTAATGTCAGGTCAATGTCGGGTTAATGTCAGGCCAATGTCAGGTTGATGTCAGGTAAATGTTAGGTCAATGTCAGGTTAATGTTAGGTTAATGTCAGGTTAATGACAGGTAAATGTCAGGTTAATGTCAGGTTAATGTCAGGTAAATGTTAGGTCATTGTCAGTTAATGTCAGGTAATGTCAGGTTAATGTCAGGTTATTGGCAGGTAAATGTCAGGTTAATGTCAGGTAATATCAGGTTAATATCAGGTATATGTCAGGTAAATATCAGGTAAATGTCAGGTAAGTGTCAGGTAAATGTCAGGTAAATGTGAGGTTAGTGTCAGGTCAATGTCAGGTTAATGTCGGGTCAATGTCAGGTAAATGTCTGGTAAATGTCTGGTAAATTTCTGGTAAACGTCAGGTTAATGTCAGGTAAATGTCAGGTGAATATCAGGTTAATGTAAAGTCAATGTCAGGTAAATGTCAGGTTAATGTCAGGTTAATGTCAGGTTAATATCAGGTATATGTCAGGTAAATGTCAGGTAAGTGTCAGGTAAATGTCAGGTAAATGTCAGATAAATGTCAGGTAAATGTGAGGTTCGTGTCAGGTGAATGTCAGGTTAATGTCTGGTTAATGTCAGGTAAATGTCAGGTTGATGTCAGGTTGATGTCAGGACAATGTCAGGTTGATGTCAGGTTGATGTCAGGTAAATGTCAGGTCAATGACAGGTTAATGTCAGGTTAATGTCAGGCCAATGTGAGGTTAATGTCAGGGTAATGTCAGGTTGATGTCAGGTTAATGTCAGGTTGATGTCAGGTAAATGTCGGGTAAATGTCAGCTTAATGTCAGGACAATGTCAAGTTGATGTCAGGTAAATGTCAGGTTAATGTCAGGTTGGTGTCAGGTAAATGTCAGGTAAATGTCAGGTAAATGTCAGTTTAAATGTCAGGTTAATGTCAGGGACAATGTCAGGTTGATGTCAGGTTAATGTCAGGCCAATTTCAGGTTAATGTCAGGGTAATGTCAGGTCAATGTCAGTCAAATGTCAGGTAAATGTCAGATTAATGTCAGGTAAATGTCTGGTTAATGTCAGGAAATTGTCAGGTTGATGTCAGGTTAATGTCAGGTTGATGTCAGGTTGATGTCAGGTCAATGTCAGGTAAATGTCAGGTCAATGTCACGTTAATGTCAGGTTAATGTCAGAACAATGTCAAGTTGATGTCAGGTTAATGTCAGGTTGATGTCAGGTAAATGTCAGGCCAATGTCAGGTTAATGTCAGGTTAATGTCAGGCCATTGTCACGTTAATGTCAGGTTAATGTCAGGTTAATGTCATGTTAATGTCAGGTTGATGTCAGGTAAATGCCAGGTTTATGTCGGGTAAATGTCAGGTAAATGTCAGGTTGATGTCAGGTCAATGTCAAGTTGGTGTCAGGTTAATGTCAGGTTGATGTCAGGTAAATGTCAGGTCAATGTCAGGGTTAATGTCAGGTTAATGTCAGGCCAATGTCAGGTTAATGACAGGTTTATGTCAGGTTAATGTCATGTCAATGTCAGGTTGATGTCAGGTTCATGTCAGGTTATGTCAGGTAAATGTCAGGTTGATGTCAGGTTAATGTCAGGTTGATGTCAGGTTAATGTCTGGTAAATGTCAGGTCAATGTCAGGTTAATGTCAGGTTGATGTCAGGTTAATGTCAGGTGACTGTTAGCTTAATGTCAGGCCTATGTCAGGTTAATGACAAAGTAATGTCAGGTCAATGTCAGGTTAATGCCAGGTAAATGTCAGGTTAATATCAGGTAAATGTCCGGTTAATGTCAGGTTAATATCAGGTGAATGTCACGTTAATGTCAGGTTAATGTCAGGCAAATGTCAGGTTAATGTCAGGTAAATGTCAGGTAAATGTCAGGTTAATGTCAGGTCAATGTTAGGTTAATGTCAGGTCAATGTCAGGTTAATGTCAGGTTAATGACAGGATAATGTCAGGTAAATGTCAGGTTAATGTCAGGTAAATGTCAGGTCAATGTCCGGTTAATGTCAGGCCAATGTCAGGTTACTGTCAGGTTGATGTCAGGTTAATGTCAGGTTGATGTCAGGTAAATGTCAGATCAATGTCAGGTAAATGTCAGATTAATGTCAAGTTTATGTCAGGACAATGTCAAGTTGATGTCAGGTTAATGTCAGGTTGATGTCAGGTAAATGTCAGGCCAATTTCAGGTTAATGTCAGGTTAATGTCAGGCCAATGCCACGTTAATGTCAGGTTAATGTCAGGTTAATGTCAGGTAAATGTCAGGTTAATGTCAGGTTGATGTCAGGTAAATGTCAGGTCAATGTCAGGTGAATGTCAGGTTAATGTCAGGTTCATGTCAGGTTGATGTCAGGTAAATGTCAGGTTAATATCAGGTAAATGTCAGGTTAATGTCAGGTTAATGTCAGGTCAATGTCAAGTTGGTGTCAGGTTAATGTCAGGTAAATGTCAGGTAAATGTCAGGGTGAATGTCAGGTTAATGTCAGGTTAATGTCAGGCCAATGTCAGGTTAATGACAGGATAATGTCAGGTTAAAGTCATGTTAATGTCAGGTTGATGTCAGGTTAATGTCAGGTTCATGTCAGGTAAATGTCAGGTTGATGTCAGGGTTAATGTCAGGTTAATCAGGTAAATGTCAGGTTGGATGTCAGGTCAATTTCAGGTTAATGTCAGGTTGATGTCAGGTCAAAGTAAGGTGAATGTTAGCTTAATGTCAGGCCTATGTCAGGTTAATGTCAGGGTAATGTCAGGTTAATGTCATGTTAATGTCAGGTTGATGTCAGGTAAATGTCAGGTCAATGTTCAGGTTAATGTCAGGTTAATGTCAGGTCAATGTCAAGTTGGTGTCAGGTTTAATGTCAGGTAAATGTCAGGTAAATGTCAGGTAAATGTCAGGTTAATGTCAGGTCAATGTCAGGTTAATGTCAGGTTGATGTCAGGTCAAAGTAAGGTGAATGTTAGCTTAATGTCAGGCCTATGTCAGGTTAATGTCAGGGTAATGTCAGGTTAATGTCATGTTAATGTCAGGTTGATGTCAGGTAAATGTCAGGTCAATGTCAGGTTAATGTCAGGTTGATGTCAGGTCAATGTCAAGTTGGTGTCAGGTTAATGTCAGGTAAATGTCAGGTAAATGTCAGGTGAATGTCAGGTTAATGTCAGGTTAATGTCAGGCCAATGTCAGGTTAATGACAGGATAATGTCAGGTTAAAGTCATGTTAATGTCAGGTTTGATGTCAGGTTTAATGTTCAGGTTAATGTCAGGTAAATGTCAGGTAAATGTCAGGTTAATGTCAGGTTAATGTCAGGTAAATGTCAGAGTTAATGTCAGGTCAATGTCAGGTTAATGTCAGGTTGATGTCAGGTCAAAGTAAGGTGAATGTTAGCTAATGTCAGGCCTATGTCAGGTTAATGTCAGGGTAATGTCAGGTCAATGTCAGGTTAATGTCAGGTAAATGTCAGGTTGATGTCAGGTAAATGTCAGGTTAACGTCAGTTAATGTCAGGTTGATGTCAGGTAAATGTCAGGTAAATGTCGGGTTAGTGTCAGGTCAATGTTCAGGTTAATGTCAGGTTGATGTCAGGTAAATGTCAGGTTAATGTCAGGTTAATGTCAGGTCAATGTCAAGTTGGTGTCAGGTAATGTCAGGTTGATGTCAGGTAAATGTCAGGTGAATGTCAGGTTAATGTCAGGTTAATGTCAGGCCAATGTCAGGTTAATGACAGGTAAATGTCAGGTTAAAGTCATGTTAATGTCAGGTTGATGTCAGGTTAATGTCAGGTTCATGTCAGGTAAATGTCAGGTTGATGTCAGGTTAATGTCAGGTAAATGTCAGGTTGATGTCAGGGTAAATGTCAGGTTAACGTCAGGTTAATGTCAGGTTGATGTCAGGTAAATGTCAGGTAAATGTTATGTTAATATCAGGTCAATGTCAGGTTGATGTCAGTAAATGTCAGAATAATGTCAGGTTAATGTCAGGACAATGTCAAGTTGATGTCAGATTAATGTCAGATTGATGTCAGGTACATGTCAGGCCAATGTCAGGTTAATGTCAGGGTTAATGTCAGGCCAATGTCACGTTAATGTCAGGTTAATGTCAGGTTAATGTCATGTTAATGTCAGGTTGATGTCAGGTTAATGTCAGGTCAATGTCAGGTAAATGTCAGGTTATGTCAGGTTCATGTCAGGTCAATGTCAGGTAAATGTCAGGTTTATGTCAGGTTCATGTCAGGTTGATGTCAGGTAAATGTCAGATTAATGTCAGGTAAATGTCAGGTTAATGTCAGGTTGATGTCAGGTCAATGTCAAGTTGGTGTCAGGTTTAATGTCAGGTTGATGTCAGGTAAATGTCAGGTCAATGTCAGGTTAATGTCAGGTTAATGTCAGGCCAATGTCAGGTTAATGACAGGTTAATGTTCAGGTTAATGTCAGGTTGATGTCAGGTTAATGTCAGGTTAATGCCAGGTTAATGTCTGGTTAATGTCAGGTCAATGTCAGGTTAATGTCAGGGTTGATGTCAGGTAAATGTCAGGTGAATGTTAGCTTAATGTCAGGCCTATGTCAGGTTAATGTCAGGGTAATGTCAGGTCAATGTCAGGTTAATGCCAGGTAAATGTCAGGTTAATATCAGGTAAATGTCCGGTTAATGTCAGGTTAATGTCAGGAATGTCAGGTTAATGTCAGGTTATGTCAGGTAAATGTCAGGTTAATGTCAAGTAAATGTCAGGTTAATGTCAGGTAATGTCAGGTCAATGTCAGGTGAATGTCAGGTCAATGTCAGGTTAATGTCAGGTTAATGACAGGATAATGTCAGGTCAATGTCAGGTTAATATCAGTTCAATGTCCGGTTAATGTCAGGCCAATGTCAGGTTACTGTCAGGTAAATGTCAGGTTAATGTCAGGTTGATCTCAGGTAAATGTCAGGTCAATGTCAGGTAAATGTCAGATTAATGTCAGGTTAATGTCAGGACAATGTCAAGTTGATGTCAGGTTAATGTCAGGTTGATGTCAGGTTAATGTCAGGCCAATGTCAGGTTAATGTCAGGTTAATGTCAGGCCAATGTCACGTTAATGTCAGGTTAATGTCAGGTTAATGTCATGTTATGGTCAGGTTGATGTCAGCAGGGGTGTCTACTACCTGGAAAAACCTGGAAAACCTGGAATTATCAGGGAATTTTATTCAACCTGGAAAAAAACCTGGAATTCTCAGGGAATTGCGATCACAATCAGGGGAAATTATTTTGAGTCTGTAATTTATGATAAATTATGTTCGCGACAAAGAATTTTGGTATCAAAACCCAGAGCTAACTACTATTTGCTGGAAAGTTATCTGGAATTGAAAAAAATTCGGCTGCGCCGCTTTCCAACCTTTATTTTAACTGTTCAGTGAGGATCTTTTTGATTATGAAATTTTATCGACTTACCAAAACATGATTTATTTTTTTAATATCTTTATATTTGATCAGTAAAGGATTCTCATATGTAGGATTGGTAGCAGGTTTGTTTTAGGAAACTTGTTCTCTATATTAATGCAAGTCTTTATTTGTGATGAAAGGTCTCTGCAGTCTTTATTTTATTCGAAAAGGTCTCTAAAGTCCCTTTCTTCCTTATTTTGCTTGAAGTGCAAAATTTCATCTCATATTTCTCGAGAAAATCTTCATGAATTATCCTAGTGATTTTTTCAGAGATTTCATCTGGAATACTTTCAGGTACTAGTACAGGGTTCTCTTCAGAAATTCTTCAATAGATTCCTCTATCAATTCTTCTAGCAATTTTTCAAAGGATGCTTAAAGTATTTCTCCAGAATTTGCTTCAGAACTACTACTTCCAGTATTTTTCACTTGAGCACTTCAACATTACAACCTCCAGTAATTTTCTCATGGGTTAATTGAACAATTTTTCAAAGACTAGCTTAGGACTTCCTATTTTACTCTCTCTAGTTTTCTTTAGTTGTTGCTCTAAAAGATCTTCCAAAGATTTCCACATATTATCTTCCAAGAAAACCCGCCAAGGTCAACTCCCAGAGTTTTTGATAAATTCGTTTAAGGATTTTTTTTTTCAAGGAACCCGACAAAAATTGCTATGCTATTTCATTCACGGTTACTGTAAAGAATTACTTCAAAAATTCCACAAGGTGTTATCCGAGTAAATTATTGAGTTTCTCTACAAATTTTCTTGGAAAACAGGATAACTGCAGTTCTTTCAAACATTAGTCAACAAATCTGTTGGAATCTCCAAAAGGTTATTAAATGTACCCACACCAGATAACACTACAGCAATTATGCCAAGAAATCCATCGATCATTCCTACACAATTTTTTAGGTATTTCGCCGGATGTTTTCAAGAAGTTCCTACACAAAATTCTGCAATATGTTATCAAGAGATTCAATTGATTTGTTTTTTTTATTATCTTAGCAAAAATCTAGAAAATCTTCTAAAATTTCATCAAGAGTGAGTTCTTCTAGAAATCCTCATTCATCAAGATTGACACAATAACATACACAAGTTTACCATTTGCTTTAGGAATACGTCATGAGTTTTTTCAATTTTCAATTCCATAGTTTTGTGGAAAAATTCATTCATTCATTGTAGAAAAACTCCTGGATGAATGCTTGAATTTTTTTATTTTGAAAACCTCCTTGAGGAATCTGTTAGAATTACTGGAGGAATTCCCAAAGAAATCTTATGAGCAACCTCTGAAGTAATTCCTGAAGGTGACGTTAACAAAAATCCTAGCTAAAATCTTAAAGAAATTCTGAAGAACATTTTTGTAAGAAATCCTGAGAAATTCCTATTGGCATCTGGAAATGTTTCTGATTGAATATTCCAACAGTTTTTAAACGGGAGTCTTGGAGGATGTTCAAGAAAAACCGATGGGAGAATTGTCGGTTAAAATCTTGGGAGACTAAGGGCTTTATTGAAGAATAACTGAAATAATATATGAAGAAATTCCTGATAGAATCTCTTAGCCTATGAGGTAATTTTTGTGGTATTCTTTTGAAAAAACCCAGATTGTATTTTTAAATATAAAAAAATAATCTTGGAGGAATTCTGTCCATCTATCTAACTTAAAGAAATCTTTGAAGTTATATCTGAATCTTTGGGCGAATACCTAAAATAATTTTTGATGAAATTGAGAAAGTCATTGAAATTGCATAGGGGTGATCGGGGCAATATGGTCCGCCTAAGGAAAACGTCATGGAATGCATAGAAAAACAGCAAAAATTTTAGTTTAAATGCAAGTGACTTGTACTATAATATGTTATCTTCCATATTACGTCGATAATTAATGTTAACATCAACTTGCAAATTATTTCAGGAACTTTTTGGAAAACCATGTTTTTCTACGTGGTCACCAACCATATGGGGCATTATGAACCACCCTACGGGGCAGTATGAGCCACCTCATTCAATCGAATGATTTTAATTTAAAACAGTATAGAGAAGAGTAAGTCGTGAAGAGTACATTATTGGAAAGGTAATTGTATTAGCTTTACTTGAAATTATTGATTCTAGCGGCTTATTTTTTAAAGATACATAATACATAGTAAACAGACCATGTTATACTAGTACTAAATTGTGATTCTTGGTTCAAAGTATTTTCTAGCAAAGTGTTCCACTTGTAATGGTGCATAAAGATGACTATGCAGTAAAAAAATAATCTGATATATTTTAGGCAATGTATTTTTATGTTCAAAACATCGTTAGTTTTGCTTAAATCTAGGTGGCTCATTTTGCCCCGCCCTTTCATCTTGAAAATAATATATTGTTTTTCAATAATTTTTGTTTACGAACAAATCTAATTTTGCTCACGAACTGTTCATTATGATCAGAAGTTTCAATGGATTGCTGAAAATTACCAGAATTATAAATATAATAGTCTTACAGGCTTAATTAAGAACTGCCAAAATTATAAGCTTTTCATGACGAAGGACAAATTTGTACATTTTTGTAAATATATTGAGTGTTCAAACGAATATTCTTACGGTTTTTATTGTGGTGGCTATTTGAGGCATCCTTTAGCAGATCATAATGACACTAGACATTAAAACACTGTTTTTGAGGTCAAAACCGGGGTGGCTCATATTGCCCCGTATGTTCATATTGCCCCCATTGCCCCTACAGTTATACAAAATGTTTTATTTGTCGTAATGTCACGAAAAATTGGAAATAATTTTAGAAATATTCTCAGAAAAATGTCTGATCTGATTCTATGGTGAATCAAACTCTTTGCTACTGATTACTGTAACCATTTTTAAAATTATTGGAAAAATATCTATATAAATAAAAATAGAATGGTGTTTGTATGATACGAAATGGCTCACGAATGAGGCAACGGATTCGGATGATTCTTTCTCCATTTTAATCTTCAAGGGTTCCGACGTGTTTGTGTGTATAAAAGTTCCAGGATGTTCACCGGAAAAGTCAGAAAAACGAGAGTGAACGGCACTGACATTTTGTATGGGACGATTCATAGCGGTTTTCAACAGCCTACTTAATGGCAAGACGAAGTTTGCCGGGACCACTAGTTTGATATAAAAAAAATCCAATTTTGCAAAAACAATCTGGTATTAAACAATTATAGATGTAAAATTTCGTAACAATTATTCAATTAAGAACTCTCGAAACATCGGTAAATGGAATTTTTATGTTAAAATATTGTCACTAATAAAAAAGAATTAATTTTGAATATCAGGTGTTCAAATAACCCATGGAAATTAATGAATAATCCTCTTTTTGCACGACAACGCAGTTCACAATGACGAACAGAGAATTTACAAACGAAATAGAAAACATCATCATGATCAAATACAATTCAACTGAATAATATTTAAGCTTAGATATATTTAGCACCTTATTATTAGAATATTGGATATTGTAATATTTCCAGATTGCTTTAAAAAATGTAAAGAGTAGAGTAAATAGCTATTAAATTATAAACATTTTAAAATTTGTCATTAGTTTGTTTGAGCCATATAAAATGAGAGTATTTCTTGCACCTGGAATTATTTGAAAGAACCTGGAAAAAACCTTGAAATATCAGGGAATTTCATTTTGATAAACGAGTAGACACCCTGGTCAGGTAAATGTCAGGTCAATGTCAGTTGAATGTCTGGTAAATGTCAGGTCAATGTCAGGTTAATGTCAGGTTCATGTCAGGTTGATGTCAGGTAAATGTCAGGTTAATGTCAGGTAAATGTCAGGTTAATGTCAGGTTAATGTCAGGTCAATGTCAAGTTGGTGTCAGGTTAATGTCAGGTTGATGTCAGGTAAATGTCAGGTCAATGTCAGGTTAATGTCAGGTCAATGTCAGGTTAATGTCAGGCCAATGTCAGGTTAAAGACAGGTTAATGTCAGGTTAATGTCATGTTAATGTCAGGTTGATGTCAGGTTAATGTCAGGTAAATGTCAGGTAAATGTCAGGTTAATGTCAGGTTAATGTCAGGTTAATGTCTGGTAAATGTCAGGTCAATGTCAGGTTAATGTCAGGTTAATGTTAGGTTGATGTCAGGTAAATGTTATGTTAATATCAGGTCAATGTCAGGTTGATGTCAGGTGAATGTTAGCTTAATGTCAGGCCTATGTCAGGTTAATGTCAGGGTAATGTCAGGTCAATGTCAGGTTAATGCTAGGTAAAATGTCAGGTTTAATATCAGGTAAATGTCCGGTTAATGTCAGGTTGATGTCAGGTAAATGTCAGGTTAATGTCAGGTGAATGTCAGGTTAATGTCAGGTTAATGTCAGGTTAATGTCAGGTTAATGTCAGGTAAATGTCAGGTAAATGTCAGGTTAATGTCAGTTAAATGTCAGGTTGATGTCAGGTCAATGTCAGGTTAATGTCAGATTAATGACAGGATAATGTCAGGTTTATGTCAGGTCAATGTCAGGTTAATGTCAGATTAATGACAGGGATAACTGTCAGGTTGATGTCAGGTTAATGTCAGGTTGATGTCAGGTTAATGTCAGATAAATGTCTGCTTAATGTCAGGTTAATGATAGGACAATGTCAGGTTAATGTAAGGCCAATGTCAGGTAAATGTCAGGTAAATGTCAGTTAATGTCAGGTTAATGTCAGGTAAATGTCAGGTTGATGTCAGGTAAAATGTGAGGTAAATGTGAGGTTAATGTCAGGCCAATGTCAGGCAAATGTCAGGTTAATGTCAGGTTAATGTCAGGTTGATGTCAGGATAATGTCAGGTTGATGTCAGGTAAATGTCAGGTTGATGTCAGGTAAATGTCAGGTTGATGTCAGGTAAATGTGAGGTAAATGTGGAGGTTAATGTCAGGCCAATGTCAGGCAAATGTCAGGTTAATGTCAGGTTAATGTCAGGTCAATGTCAGGGTAATGTCAGGTTAATGTCAGGACAATGTCAGGTTGATGTCAGGTAAATGTCAGGTTAATGTTAGGTTAATGTCAGAACAATGTCAAGTTGACGTCAGGTTAATGTCAAGTTGATGTCAGTTAAATGTCAGGTCAATGTCAGGTTAATGTCAGGCCAATGTCTGGTTATGTTAGGTAAATTGTCAGGTCAATGTCAGGGTTAATGTCAGGTTAATGTCAGGTAAATGTCAGGGTTAATGTCAGGTAAATGTCAGGTAAATGTCAGGTCATTGTCAGGTTAATGTCATGTTAATGTCAGGTAAATGTCAGGTAAAATTTCAGGTTAATTCAGGTTAATATCAGGGTTAATATCAGGTATACTGTCAGGTAAATGTCAGGTAAGTGTTCAGGTAAATGTCAGGTTAATGTGAGGGTTAGTGGTAGGTCAATGTCAGGTTAATGTCAGGTTAATGTCAGGTAAATGTCTGGTAAAGTCAGGTAAATATCTGGTAAATGTCAGGTTTATGTCAGGTAAATGTCAGGTAAATATCAGGTTAATGTCAAGTCAATGTCAGGGTAAATGTCAGATAAATGGTCAGGTTAATGTCAGGTTAATATCAGGTATATGTCAGGTAAATTTCAGGTAAGTGTCAGGTAAATGTCAGGTAAATGTCAGATAAATGTCAGGTTAATGTCAGGTGAATGTCAGGTCAATGTCAGGTTAATGTCAGGTTAATGTCAGGTAAATGTCAGGTTAATGTCGAGGTTAATGTCAGGTAAATGTCAGGTCAATGTCAGGTTAATGTCAGGTCAATGTAAGGTCATTGTCAGGTAAATGTCAGGTAAATGTTAGTAAATGTCAGTAAATGTCTGTAATATCAGGGGAAAATATCTGGGAAATGTCAGGTAAATATAAGGTTAATGTTCAAGTCAATGCGGGTAAATGTCAGGTAAATGTCAGGTTAATGTCAGGTAAATGTCAAGTCATGTCAATTTAATTTCAGGGTAAATGTCAGGTTAATATCAGGTTAATAATCAGGTATATGTCAGGTAAGTGTCAGGTATATGACAGGTAAATGTCAGATAAGTTTCAGGTAGATTTCTGGTAAATGTCAGTTAATGTCTGGTTAATGTCAGGTTAATATCAGGTTATTATCAGGTTAATGACAGGTCAATGCCAGGGTCAATGCAGGTAAATGTCAGCTAAATGTCAGGTTAATGTCAGGTTAATGTCAGGTTAAAGTCAGTTAATGTCAGGTTGATGTCAGGGTCAATGTCAGGTTAATGTCAGGGTAAGTTAGGTTTCGAACGATCGCTAAAAACTACCGTGATGCGTGTACGCTAACCCATGCTACCACATCAACTTGACGGAACCAGTGGTTAAATTGGTGCATAAAAGCAACTGCTACTCGTGGCGATGGATTCAGGAAAAGTTCACCATGGATAGGAGAAAGAGAAAACAAACTTCTCACAGCTGTGGAATTATGCGACTATCTATTTTTCGCTTTGTTTTATTGACGGATAATTTCGCAAAGCAGCTATTTGCTGAAAATTGTGTGAGGGAGAAATCCATTATCGTGAGAGTGAGTGAGAATTCGGAACCTTTGTCTATTACAGAACGCTTTTTCATTACGCAAACTGTTTTGAGTTACGTATTGAACCCAACCAAAAATTGCAAAATGATACGTGCATGCATCTAGATGTGATACCCTCAGGTGATGTTCTACGAAATTGCAAAAAATGTTGTAAGAAACATTTTAGTTAGAGTTAATTAGTGTGGGAAGAGACAGATCTGGACAGATTGGTCGGTGTTTGCTATCCATGGATGAGGAGGAAAAATACGTCTCTTACCCAAAACTAGTTGTAATAACAACACTTGTTACGAACAGTGTTGTGAAAAACTCAATTTTTCACAACTCACGCTTGAGATTTTTCATGTGTGAGTTGTCAATCACGCAACTCAGCAGTAAAAAAATCATGGATGAGTTGGCTCATCTTTTTGACTCATTGTCTCGTATTTCCACAGTTTACTCAAAACACGGCAATAATTTCTTGTTAGTCTGGTAAAAATTATAGTAATCCTTTCTAACAACAACATTCGGGTTTCACGAGTTTTGCCGGGTTTTTGCGACTGAATCATTTTTACGGTTTGAGTTGATTTTGCATCAAAATCTCAAGCGTGAGATTTGCGAAGCAGATCTCTAATGAGTTTGCTCACACGGGAGAGCGTATTGATTGAGATTTTGAGTGTGAGTCTATCAACACTTGTGTACGAATAATAATTGACATTAATAATACTTCGACGACAACCTAAATTTGTGTTACGTAATTAATGAACAGTTCTTAATAATAAGCCCACTGGATTTATTTCTTTGCAGGGCTGTTTTCTTTGCGTTTGCATAATCTTTAGTGTTGTTTGTAGTGTAGTACTGAACCATTTAATTCCACTAGAATTTGTATCCTTTGACAGATACGCGTATTTCGTATTTCAACTGGCCGTCTTCAGTGTCGTGTAGGTTCTAGATTAGAGTAACCAGTTGAGGTCGAAATACGCGTATATGTCAAATGGTACAGATTCTAGTGGATTTGGCATTGTGTGTTTTTAAACTTTATTTTTGAGTTATTTTTCTCTCCCTATTCATTCGCTCCTGTTATTGTTGTCCAGGAGAGCGGGAGAGCAAAACAAACCCCAAAACCCGAACCTTTGTGCGTTGCCTCAAAATTTGAGTAAGTGCCATAGTACTGGAGTTGATTATTAATCTGCCGGTTGAGTGAAAAGAACTTAGCCAGTAGGTCGATTTTTTCGCATGGCTGTAAATGAAAATAACTTCTAACCCCATCAACTCAAATATAAGGTTAACGCACGAAACCCCTTTAATTGAGTGGAATGAACTCACATTTGAGTACTTACATTTTCTCCGTGTAGGTTCAAAATACCAATAGAAGGACTTTTCGGATTGAAAATTTCTCGATTTCTCACGGCATAGAGTACCTATGAAGCTCAAACAGGTCAAACTCAAACTCATAAGAACACGGAGCTGAGAAACAGGTTTTGTCCCAATTGAGACGTAATGCCCAGAAAAAAGTGATAATGGAAATTAAAAAGACAAAAGAAACAATTCACGTGATTTGAACCATTTGACTGATTCTAATTTTATTTGCTTCATCGACAAATGTTCTATAGATATAAATTACCAATGGCTAAATAAACTACCACTCTTTAAGTGACAACTTTTCTATGCATAGCTTTTTTCGGGATGTCTAAAGAAAAAAAAAATCTGAAATAAAAATGGCATTCGTGTGATCTACACATTCCTCTAAGGATCATCCCTAAACAATGATGGTATCTGAAATGAAAAAAAGAGAAAATATCACATTTGTTAATCACGTATATGCCACCACTCAATGCTTTGAAGTGATTGAACCACAAATAATCAGACTATCACTTGGTCGGTGTTCAGACAGACCGGACTAGAAGATATTTTTGCGATCTAAAGATATATTAAGGGGACACGGGAGACCGTGTTATTTTCCCTATCTTTTGTCTCACTCTAACAATTATCATCAAAACTTTGCCGAAGCAAATCTCGAGTTTTAGTGAACCGATGAAGCTGAAAATTTAATCGATTGTGCACCACATATATAGAATATAGTGATAAATTTTTCACATCCATATATGGAGTGTGTACTTGAGATCTGCTTCTTCAAATGGATAGGATGATTATAATGACGTCCCGTGCGGCCTTAAGGACTCCTTCAATTCTGAATTTTTCGATACTCATTTGCTACAGATCATCTAATTCATCTAATAGAGTAGTTCCATTATTAAAGTAAAGTGCCAATATTTTGATATTTCGAATAGTTGGGGAAGGTTTTCTTGGAACCATTAAAAAACACTTGGTTTAGTTTGTCTGAACACTCGGAAATGGTTTTTGTTAGAAAATAGTAAGTGTTTAAATAATAATTACACAATTATTGTGTAATTTGAACCAAACTGTATCCTACATAAAAGTTGAGGTGAAGATAAATCGAAGCCAATCCTCAAATTTACCAGAACACAAATCTGGAAAACCAGACAACCGATCATGCTGAAAATTTAATCGGTTAGTCATCTTTAATCAATCGTTGGACATTTGAGCTTTGGCTTCGATTCATCTTCACTAAGTGCTATTTTGCTTGCATCGTGGATAATTATCAAACGCTGAATAAATCATAGTTTAATTGTCATCAAACATTACTTAAACCCTGTTTTTTTTGTCGTGCTCGTGGCCGTGTAAGTTCAACTTGTAGCAAGATCTTCAATAGTTGGTGATTTCTCCAATATGATGTTTTTTGAATTTTTTTTTTGGAAATCTACCCATTACTCAAATCCATATCTTGGTTCCCATTTACCAAAAACAATAACCCCTAACTAGTAATCCACGATAGTCACACGCAAAAGCTTCAGCATTTGATAATTCTGGAAAAGAATTTGGGTTATGCATTAGGTCAATGACATCGGATAATGTTTAGAATTATCAATGGATACACTAGAGTGGTTCAAAAAATCGATTTTGCTCCACACCGCTCATACGATTCTAGATCAAATTCCAAGTGTCCTACCAAAATTTGAGCTCATTCGGATGAAAACTGAGACTGCACAAGCCCTTTAAAGTATATATAATCCCTCTAGGACTAAGCCGAATAGCGTCTTCCGCTTTTTTACTAGCGCTGCCTTTGCTGTACGTTAAACATAATGTCGGAAGTAGTGCGCTGTATAGAGTATCTTCTTTCTGGCGTTATGTCCCAATTGGGACAAAGCCTGCTTCTCAGATTAGTATTCTTATGAACACTTCCACAGTTATTAACTGAGAGCATTCTTTGCCGATTGACCATTTTTGCATGTGTGGCAGGTACGAAGATACTCAATGCCCTGGGAATCGAGAAAATTTCCTTTACGAAGATCCTCGACCAGCGGGATTCGAACCACGACCCTCAGCATGGTCATGCTGAATAGCTGCGCGTTTACCGCTACGGCTATCTGGGCATGAGTATCCGATGATCTATTGCCCATTGCACGGTGACGTCATCAGAAAATCGCTCTCTTTCCCTCCTTCGGGAAATCTGTAAACAACGGTGCCAGTACCTGTCAAAGTTGACAGTACTGGCACCATTGTTTTCAAGTTTTGTTGAAGAGCGAAAGAGAGAGAATTTCGCCGGAAATGCCTAATACAGCGCACTACTTCCGACATTTTGTTTAACTTACAGAAGAGGCAGCGCTAGTAAAAAAGTGGAAGAAGCTATTCGGTTAGTGCTAGACTGCCCATAAACGCATAATTGTCCCATGTGAATAGGAAATCCAGCAAACATGGGACTGACATGCGTTTATGGCAGTAGAGTGATTATATAGGAATTACCATTGGGCAAAGCAAGCAATTCATTCAATCGGTCATAGTAATTTATTTATTTATTATTATCGTCAATCAAAGTAGACTACATGTTAACACTTAAATCTATATACTGCTATATCTTACAGAGTTAAAGTATATTCTTAGGTTACTACGCGACATTGTTAAGTCTATTGTTTCGCAATGTTGATTATATAACTCATCATTCGGTTTAGAGGAGAAAATTTTGCATAATTAGTACGACGGTGATTAATATAAAACAAGTTACGATTCCTCAATTGCCGGGAAGGATATAACATTTAAACTATTTAATAGGTTAGGAGAATCTATACGATGCGAAACAATATCGTTCACGAATGAAACCATAGCGAATTCGCGGCGCTTTTTCAATGTCTGAATATCAATGAGCATGCATCTTGATTCATAAGATGGAAGAGGGAAGGATGTCCAGCCCAATTTACGAAGAGCATATAACAGAAATTGCTTTTGAACTGATTCAAGACGTTCTTCATGCGTCTTCATAAAAGGAGACCATACAATACTACAATGCTCTAATATAGACCTCACGTAAGCGACGTACAAAGTTTTGATAGTGTATGGATCATTAAAGTTAAACCAAAGCGTTTGATAAAACCGAGCATATTGTTGCTTTATGTATAATGGTGTTGTAATGATCGATAAAAGTGAGTTTTGAGTCTAAAATTACGCCTAAATCTCTGACCCTATCGCATTTTTCAACGATTTGATTTCCTAAAACTACAGTTGTTTCTCTGTGTTTCGCTTTCTGCTAAAAGTAATAAATTGCATTTTTCAACATTTAACTGAAGTAGGCTTTTACTACACCATTCATCAAAAATAGATATTTCACTCAGATAGATGTCAATGTCGTTGGCATACTTGATTTCCATGAATAAGTTCATAATCATCAGCATAGATAAGAATATTTATATGCTTAAGAATGTAGGAATATCATTTACATATAATATGAAAAGAAGAGGTCTAGATGTGAGCCTTGGAGGAACTCCTGATGTAACATGGATAGGATTCGATTTTTACCATTATATCTTACTATTTGTTGCCGATTTGTTAAATATGATTGTATCCAGTTTAAAGATGGTTTATCAAATCCTATTTTTTCTAACTTGAAGAGTAACATAGAGATGTCAATGCGGTCAAATGCTTTGCTGAAATCAGTATACAGAGCCTCTACATAGTTACCATTGTCCATAGCATTCAAAGTATAATTGGTGAATTCTAGTAAATTTGTAGAAGTGGAACGGCTTTAAAAAATCCATGTTGTGCATTTGTAATTCTGTTCCTTAATTGCCCAAACAATTTTCTATTAACAATGGATTTCAAAGAGCTTTGGAATACAGGAAATTATAGCAATTCCACGATAATTACGAATATCAGTTTTCTTCCCTGATTTGTAAATAGGTACTAAGATGATTCTTCCAAATTTTAGGAAATTTGCCGGATTTTAGTGACATATTGAACAGCCAAAACAAAGGAGATGTTAATTCAACAGCAAGCTTCTTCATAAATACTGGAGGATTTCATCAGGTCCTGCACTTTTTGTGGCATCCAATCCTTTCAAGCCTGATAAGATGTCTTGTACACTTATCTGGTGCACACTAATGTCATTTGAGGAAGCAGGGAAGAATGAAAAATAATTTAGGTCCCGATCCTCTTTGAAAATGTCGTATAGATTTCTTGGAAAAACGTTGAAAAGAGGTGGCAAATTTCTTCCGGGTTGTTAGCGTCTTTATCGTCAAGTTGCATTTTTGATGGTAGATTGTTTGATTTTAATTTTGTTTTAGTATAGTTAAAGAAACTTCTTGGGCATGACTTTATATCGCTCTCAATTTTTCTATTGTACTCTTCAAGTGCAGAATTTATAGCAATGTTCAACTGTTCACATAAGTCCAGGTATTTCTGCATATTATCATCACTTTCATGCTTTTTATAAATTTTGTGAGCCTTTTGCTTTCGATTTTTTAAATTTCTGATATTTCTATTGAACCAGATGGGATTTTTTGAATTACCAAAAAGTTTTTTCCTTTTGAGAGGTACCTCTTCACGAATAATTTCCATTAGTAAACTATAAAAGATATCAACAGCTTTTTCGACAGTATTTTCTTCTCTGATCAGTGATTGCCAGTCAATTAAATTTATTCTATTTTTTTATGTTTTCATAATTTGCATTATCGTATTCATAGATATCCTCATATTCACACACTGTGGGTCTGCAGTTATTGTGAATAAATAATGAGTATTCTAGTGCTGTATGAAATGCTTCATTTTTCCACAAGGGTGCAATACTTTCATTAACGTAGAAATCTTCTTGGATGTTTGTCAATAGAAAGTCAAGGTTACAATTTTGCCGATTTTTTACATGATTAATTTGGTTCAAGCCCAAAATTGCAATTTTGTCGAAAATTAATTGTAATGTTTCATTTTCCCCGACCACCGGAAGCATGATGCCCTCATTTTCAAAATCAGGGATGAAGTCAGCATTGCGTTGGTTGAAGTCACCATATATGTGTACTTTCACCTCAGGGGGAAGGCCAGATATGATATCTTCAGCATTTTTGAAAAAGGAGTCGTAAGCATGTTTGTTGGCATGATCAGGTGGAAAGTACACTGATGCAAATACATGTTTTTCGTTTTCTATATTTACTTTCACCTAAACATGTTCAAACTCTTTAAATTTCGAGGAACAAATAATTTCAGAATTAAATTTTGAAGAAACTGCAATGAGGACCCCTCCTCCTGATTTTCTTTGTGACATAAGAAAATCACGATCGTCTCTAAAAACGTTATAATCACATCCGAAAACTTCTTCGCTTTTTATAGATTCGTCCCAACTTGTTTCTGTGCCTAATATGATCGGAAAAGATGACGCTAATATGTTTTTATGGATTTGCTTGATTTTTGAAGATCCTCTCATACGATTGAAATTTTGACAATAAACAAGAGCCTCGGAAGCTTTTGGAAGGTCTACATCATGCCTTGCATTATCAGATTCATTTAAGTGTTCATCATTTAAATTTACACAATTCATATCACAACTCGAATGGTTGCCGCAGTCATTTGAGCCTTCGTCATAGCCTAAATTATTAGCAATACATTCATTGCTTGTTAAGGTACTAATATTACCTTCCTCTGTGAAGTGCGTCAATTCTGGCAAAAACACTGGCAGGAGCACCTTCCATTCAAACGTGCTGGTGCGGCATTCGTTCGGTGTGGCGTATTCGGTTGTCTGTCGCTAGGGTACGGGTTCAGCACTTCTCCTCTCTGGAATGCTATGGTTGGACGATACGAAGTGGGAGGTGGTCTCGAAAATCTTTCCTTCGCTGCTGCTAGTAATTCTCTGTCTAGAAGAGGAGTATCTGCTCTGAAGTCAATATCTTCTGCGGCATTAATATTGCTACGGTTGTAACAGTTCCTACTGGTATTTCTCTGATGGATGATGGAACATCTGTTGTAGCTCGGCTCATTGTAATTTCTTTCATTAACGGTGGTTGGACGCGGGTGACTTTTATTCATATATTTACTCCTTGCGGGTTGTTGTGTGTTTTGTGGCAATCTGTTTCGCCTTTTACGTTTTTGCTTGGCCTTTTCAGCCAGTTTTTGCTGCCGCTCGCGATGCATTTTTCGCGCATCATATGAAGTCCAATCGGCCTTCCATATTTTTTTGTCACCTAATAAACGCCATCCTGAAGTATCTTCCGACTTTTCCATTTCAACTTCTAAACTAGGATACGCCTCATGTGTCAACGGTTCAATGCTTTTTGTAGACAATATGTTTGCTGACCATGCTTTCAGCTCGTCGACAATATCCACAAATAAATTTGGGTTCATACTTGCAGACGTTGTGGCGGCCATGTCCAATTGCAGCTGATTTATTTGACATAGTTCGTCATTTATGTTCCGCAGCTCAGAGGATACATCGGACTTAAATGATTTGACCGTATTTGTCAAATAATCATTGTTTTTCTGGGCAACTATGTCAAGAACCGTCGTTATGTGATTTTTTATAGTTGCAACGCTTCCAGCCAAGCTACTTGACTTGTTGATAATAGCCAGCTCATTTTTTTGAAGACATCAGAATCTCAAGTCCTTCGAAAGCCTCGTTGATGATGCTTGGTTTTTCATTATTTAAATTGAAGCGATGCAACACTTCTGTATTAGCATGGAGCTGCTCTGTTAGAAGTTTATGCTCTTCATTCAGCTTTTTTATGTCCAATTTTGCTTGTACGAGTTCTTGGCAAGACTCACAGCAAGGCAAAACATATGAGGCGAAGTCAATCAATTTTCTATCTTTCCTCCTCAATGAACTCCGCTGCACAGTAACACCGATACACGCGGCGTGGAATTTACGTGGACACCCCGCACATGTCCACAATACCGAGTCGGCAGAAGCTTCCAAAGCACAAATTTCGCAGTTCATGACGTACGCAAAAAATAGAATAATTAATAACAAAATCGAGTCGCGCGCGGGTTTCAGCGAATAAAAAACACGTCTACTTTGATTGACGATTAAAATGCAACATGTGTTTGCCCATGTACTCTTAGGGATTAGAGTTGATACTGTGAGATACAATAATCAGCTAAAACTTTTCTTCTCTTAGGGATTGTGTTGATACTGTGAGATACAATAATTCAGCTAAAACTTTTCCGAAGACCGTTTTACGCGCCAGATGCAGCAATGTTGCCTGTTAAGAAGTTTAATGAGCACTGTTGAAGAATTTGTAACTGGATATAAATCAATAACTAATTACTGAGACGTCCGATTGCGTCCATACGTCATTTATTCAATTGTTTTGAAATTTTCAATGATTTAGTTAACTAGTTCTAGAATTGAGTCGTATTCAAGTTGTAGATTCGGATTTAGAATTAGAAGCTTGTGTTGAAATTTCACCACAGTGGAAACACTACACAACAGCGGGACGAGAAAGGAATTTACGGAACTTCTTGTTCCTACACTGTTTGTGTAGGAAGATTGGCACATAAGAAACAAGTATAAAACACAAAAGAATATTTCATGCGGCATCTTACCTTGTCCGTTCACGAATTCAGAATACCTATACGTAGATCAGTTTGATTTCGGGTGATGCATGAAAAATTGTGACTGTCATGTCTATGGTCATACCTGGGAGGGAGAAACCGATACAAAATTTATGTACGTCATAGTGAGCCGAGATTCTGCTGTCACGAACTGTCACTGTGAGCCCAGATCTTAAAGAATGGACAAAAATGAGAAAAGCGCGTAATTGATCAAAACATATTTTTGCATTACAACAAAGTTGACAACAATCGGTTGAAAAGCAATTCCTGCACACCCTAAAGCAATGCCACGATAGCACCTTTTAATTTGATCGAATATAAAGTATTGAAACACGCTTTTCCAATCAAAATTAAAATTGGATGCACATAATACAATGGCCCTTTTCCCAAGTTTTTCCAGAAAGATCGAAGGTACACAACAAAAGAAAACTAGCTATTCTTCGCAAGCCTGCCTTGATTGTCGTTGGTGGTCGGGAATTATATTGCAATTTGGAAAAGTGTTGTGTCGTATTTCGTGTGTAGTATCTGTGCCTCCCTCCCAGGGTTATACTACTGCATTACAGCCTACCTGATTGAAACATATCTAGTCGCTTTAAGGTGACACGGAAATCCGTGTTATTTTTCCTATCTTTTGTCTTATTCTAACATTTTCATCAAAACGTTTCAGAATCAAATCTCGAGTTTTAGTGGACCGATGAAATTGAAAATTTAATGGGTTGTACACTTCATTCATCGTATTATATGATAAAGTTTTTACATCGATATGTGAAGTGCTACTTGTGATTTGCTTCTTCAAATGGATAGGGTAATTATAATGACGTCTTAATGCATGGATGCCATGTGGATCTCTTGAAATATCAGTTTGTTCCTAAAAATGATATAACTCAAACGGCATTTTGCATAATTGCAAAAAATGTTGTATGCAATGCGTTGCAAAACTCGTTTTTTAGCACTCTTTGTATTTATCCAACTCGGCAAGCCTCGTCGGATAAATGTACGACTCGTGCTGAAAATTCTCATCATTTTGCAACTTGTTGTAAAAAGTAGTTTACGCAACAAGGTACAGAATGAAGAATTTTTTTTTTTTGATCACAGATCAAAGATTTTTAAGAAAAATTAAGATTATTAAGATTTTCAGCCATCAACCTTGAAACGAATAAAGAAAAAAATCGGCATTATTCATTTGTTATTCTTGATTCCATCTGGTTCAACTTTTGCCAACTGGGCAGTTTTTCATATGTCGATAAAGCAGACAAGATATTTGTCAATGTCATACAATTGTCATCATCGCATCGCGCGTTTTATTTTCGATATGTGTGTTTTGGATCAGTGATATTTTGAAAAAAAAAAAACAGCTTTTACGAAATATATCAAAGTGATATGCCTAGTTGTGTCAACCTTTCGTGAAACTAATCAGTTCAGGTGAGTTGATAAAACGTTTCAATGTCCCTAAAAATATAGAAAATTTGCAATCCTGACGAAAACCTATTAAGGTGAATATGAATAATAGTCAACCCGTAAATTTTCAATAGCACAAATCTAGAGATCCTGACATCGATTGGCCACTAAGGGAGAGCAACCAGATGATCAAATTATCATCTCGAACAATTATTCGATTCTCTAGATTAGTGCTTCTGAATATTTCGAGATAAAGCTTCGTTCTATATTTACCTCAAATGTTATGATGAAGAATAATCTTTGTTTATATTTGCAGTCGTGTTGTTGCCGTAGTATCTGAAAAAAGTGCCGGATATACTAATCATTAAAACAGAAAGCAGATTTGGAAAGAAACGTTTACAAGTGATGTCCAAGAAGAAAGGAAACACAATGGAAAAATATTTTTCCAGGCTTGGAAAGCAAGCATCTCTAACTCCATCTAAAGGTGGCTCAGCTTTAGGTAATTTTAACATAACTTATGAGGTCAAACTTATATTGGAAACAGCCATGACTATTAGGGTGCGGCTCATTTTTCGAAAGTTGTTAAAACCGAAAATTCGTATGCTCTTCTAAATTCAAATCACAAAAGCACAGGGAAACCTCAAATTTTGAGCCGAACATAAAAAGATTTAGAGGTGGCTCAAGCGATTTGAATTTTCACGTTATGAAATAGAACCTTCAGTTAAGTCTTATTATTTATAACTTCTAACCATAGCTGCATTCTATTTAAAATGAAATTTATGAAAAGTTTATGGAACATAACATTTGTCAAAAATCAAAACTAACCTTAGTTGAAAGTAAATTTCGAAAAAAAATCCTCTTTTTCGCTAAAATCATCATCTCTATTTGACCTTAATTTCAAGAATACTTAACCGATTCAAAATCTTTTTACATGCTTTTGAAGCTAATTTAATAAATGATAAACCATGCTTACAACAAAATAATTAAAAAATAGGTTTGATCTAGTTATTTAACAAAAACTGCTCAAACCCTCAGAACGGAAAATACTATACTTTATTTTTTTTTTAAATTTAGCTGAAACTAGGTTTTTTCATTGTTAAACCTTCAAAAAGGTTTAAGAAACAATTTTCATACACTTCGCACCAACAATATTTTTGAAATTTAAAAAAAAAAAAATAGGAATCAACTAAGTTTGCTTGAAAATAATGTAAAAATGATCTGGAATCGGTAAGTATTCATGAAGTTATGGTCAAACAAAGATGATTTTTTTTAGTAATAAGAGGAATAATTGTGAAAAAACTACTTTTAGTTAAGTCTGGTTTTGATTTTAGATAAATTTGAAGTTATACAAACTTTTAAATTTAAATTTGAAGCGAGTGGTGCTAAGAGCCTTTGGAGAATAACAAAGTTATGAAGACTTAACTGAAGGTCATATTTCATAACTTGAAAATTCACCTCCAAAGTCGCCTGCGCTATCTCTATACCTTAATATTTTTGGCTCAAAATTTTAGGTTTCTTTTTTTTTTGTGATTTGAATTCAGAAAAGCTTATAAATTTTTGGTTTTAACAATTTTCGAAAAATAAGTCGCACCCCAATGACTTTGTATGCGAATATAATGATTTATTTATTGTGTGGTACTGAATGAACATTGTCATAGATCTTGTCTTCCAACCCTGTTATGATGGTTGACAATCAATAGCCTGTTGAAAGAACTCCGAGAATGTAACATCGGATCGGACATCAAACGATCTAGTAGGCATGGAACAACTTCGACGCCTCACTCCTATAGTAATGTCAGAATGGAATGTAAGGTTCTTTGTGGTGCTCCCGCTTGCCAACAACGATTCTGAGCTTCACATTTGGCGAACCTGCCAGAATTTTAAATAAATTTTCGTTTTTCCTGGAGAGCCTGGATTCGGTAGCAAGCGGAGTGTCCACTAGGAAATGTGTTTGTGTCGAGTGCTTCTTAAACCGCGTGTGAAAATATGTATTCAGAGTGATTGTGGAGTGAAGTTTGAATCTGATAAAAAGGCATCTGTAAGTAAACAGCAATGTGGTATTTTCTATGAATTATAGGATTGAAGAGGAAATATGACATTAATATGCATTACCCGCTTCACTACTCGCTGAAGCAGCAATGTTTCTCTCTGTTCTTGTTGTTGCTCTTATTGAACACCAGCATCACCTCAACTATTTGAGTTGCGCGATGCAGGCTTTGAAGTGAATATTTTGTTTTGCATTTGAATTCAAACAGATTGCTTCGATGGAAATATTTGAATGTATTAGAAAGTGTTTCATCTATTTTATCCGATTCAAAGATTATGATCATTTCGAGCTGATTCATCTATATTATGAAGTGCGCATTCTGCTTTTATCAGGGACCTATTTTCTGCATAGGTTGAACGAAAAAAGAATAACGTTAGGAACTGAACTATTTTTTTTACAGAAGTCAATTGAACATATCCGTACAAAACGTGTATAAAAAAAAACGTATAATTAAGTATAATTTGTAAAATAATGTGATTTTGCAAAAAAGAACTGAAGTGTTAAAGTTATTAATGGTTTTCATGGATATTAATCAATTTGTATAACTTATCAATTAGTAATTTCAATCGAAAAAAAAACTCCCGTAACATTTATCAACTGTGCAAATTTCTATATAAATAATAATAAAACTTCGCTTTGGTTGTATGTGATCATTTCATCGTTTATTCTGTGATGATACACACATTTCTATATCTTATCTCTCCTGCTTTCAAATAAAAACAAAATAATTTCAATAAAATAAAATAGAGTGAAAAATGAATGCAAGTGTGTGCAAATATTCCTAACCATGGGCGATTTTGAATTGGTGTTCCAAAAGTAGATTTTTCGTTCCAATTAATCGATTTTTTGATGTTGAAACAACATGAAATCCTAATACAAGGGATTTGATCTTATTTTGAGTCGTTGTTCTTGTAAATTTGCTTACGAGTGAAGAAATCGAATCGATTTAAATAAATCGATACAAAGGACGAATCGAATTTTAATCGATTCAGTATTATCGATGTTTTGGTCAAATTTGACCAATAATGCACATGATTGTTTTCTTTCCTATTTGCTTGAGTACATTGTGTATCCCGTAATGTTTAACGAACAAGTTAAGTGTGAAGCATACTGAATCGGTGAAATTTGTGAATTTTGTGTCGATAACCGGTGAGATCCAAACTATTCAAATCTACTTAATTCATTATTATTTCTAAATAAATGCCATGTTAAAAAAAAAATAACATGTTTGGAAAAAATCCTTAACGCGACTGGAGGTTGCTATGGAAAAAATGCCCTTAACACAATTGGTGTATGCAATTGAAAATATTATTGCCGCGATTGGTGGTTGCATTTGATTTGGTATTTGGTTGTCTTTAACGCGACAGATGGTTGCAATGAATATGTTATTAACTCAACTGGTGGTCGTATACTTGTTCCTAGCAAGTATTATTGATGTTGTTAACTCGACTGGTGGTCGTATACTTGTTCCTAGCAAGTATTATTGATGTTGTAAGCTCGACTGGTGGTCGTATATTTGTTCTATGCAATGGTGGTGTACACTTGCTACCGCGACTGGTAGTCGCATACTTGTTCATACTAACTGCTATTGATGTTGTTAACTCGACTGGTGGTCGTATACTTGTTCCTAGCAAGTATTATTGATGTTGTAAGCTCGACTGGTGGTCGCATAATTGTTCATAGTAACTGCTATTGATGTTGTTAACTCGACTGGTGGTCGTATACTTGTTCCTAGCAAGTATTATTGATGTTGTAAGCTCGACTGGTGGTCGTATATTTGTTCTTTGCAATGGTGGTGTACACTTGCTACCGCGACTGGTGGTCGCATACTTGTTCATAGTAACTGCTATTGATGTTGTTAACTCGACTGGTGGTCGTATACTTGTTCCTAGCAAGTATTATTGATGTTGTAAGCTCGACTGGTGGTCGTATATTTGTTCTATGCAATGGTGGTGTACACTTGCTACCACGACTGGTGGTCGCATACTTGTTCATAGTAACTGCTATTGATGTTGTTAACTCGACTGGTGGTCGTATACTTGTTCCTAGCAAGTATTATTGATGTTGTAAGCTCGACTGGTGGTCGCATAATTGTTCATAGTAACTGCTATTGATGTTGTTAACTCGACTGGTGGTCGTATACTTGTTCCTAGCAAGTATTATTGATGTTGTAAGCTCGACTGGTCGTATATTTGTTCTATGCAATGGTGGTGTACACTTGCTACGCGACTGGTGGTCGCATACTTGTTCATAGTAACTGCTATTGATGTTGTTAACTCGACTGGTGGTCGTATACTTGTTCCTAGCAAGTATTATTGATGTTGTAAGCTCGACTGGTGGTCGTATATTTGTTCTTTGCAATGGTGGTGTACACTTGCTACCGCGACTGGTGGTCGCATACTTGTTCATAGTATGCTATTGATGTTGTTAACTCGACTGGTGGTCGTATATTTGCTCTAGGGTTTATTCCCCGACAAATTACCTCGAAAACATCTCGAAAACCAGTACCCGAAACATACCCGAATGCATCGTACCCGAAGACACATTACCCGAAACATTACCCGAATGGCAAATTACCCCGAAAACCAGTTCCGAATGCGACACTTCCCGTAAGTCGTGATGCACATCAAGAATTCTTCAAAGAGCTCGCGAATTTGAGCCTAAGATTCCAGCTTTCTTCATTCTATGTAACGACAAGCGAGGTTTTCCTGGCGTGTTAAAATAATTGGTCGGCGTAATAACTACTAACTTTCTATCAGTAATTTTATATTCTTACATATCATACGGCTGTCCTTTCGAGGTTGTATAATGTCAAGATGAACGTTTTAACCAATGATTTTTCCTTCTTCTTTGAGTATAAGGCTGTTTCTTTCGAGTTGTACTGTTTTAGTTAAAGTAGCGACAGCCGCCAAAAAAATCGACTGGCACAATTTCTTGAGCGAAATTCAAAGATGAACAGTGACATAAGACGGGCGACCTTGAAAATAGCTGCTGCTACTTGTCTGTATTACATCTTGTAGTATTAACACTTCCAACAAGAGAATTGTCCTTCTTTAATTACCGGCTATTTTTTCAAAAGTTGCACTTGTAAAGTGATTATCGACATCATAGTTTTTAACGTTTTCTCAATTTTTTTTCTTTTATCATCGCGTTCTTTAGCGATGCATTTTTAAATAATTGTCAGTATAATAGTCTAATGCCATTCAGTTCAGACTATGTTTGATTCCATCAATTTGAAATATACAGCTTTTGAAAAGAGGGGCGTAAGAGCTAAACAATAAATGTGAAAAACGAAAACATTAACAAAGTAAGGATGGTAATCAAATTTAAGATGTACACGCTAAATTTTCGAACTTTTTCGACCCCCACCCCTCCTTGTCCCGTGTTTGGGGTAATGAAGCCTCAAATTTGTAAGGCTGTCACGCTGGGCTCCCTCCCTGTAGGGGAGCGGTCGTATTGTGATGACCTTATGAGCAGTTGAATAAAATGGAACAACAGCATCCTCACAAAATTTAGTGACCCTGTAGTAGATTTTGATTTCACATTGACCTAAGAATTAGGCTTTGCTAACAGAGAATAAATTTTGATAAAAGAAACACGATTAAAAAAAATCAGTAGTAAATTGGTATTTCTATTAGCGGTTTCCAGGTAAGTACGATATTAATATCATTGGAGTAGAGTTATTTTGAGTGGCGAACATTTCGGTCATATAAGATGAGAGTTTTTCTACTTCGAACTTAGAATTATTTTGTATATACTTAGCGACAATTTGTAAGACAATGAATCCAACGAACAAGGAGAAGACGTGCGTTAAGCATCCAACCTATTGTTAAAAAAATTATGGTGTTTGATTTGTGAATCTCATTTTTTTGAATTTTGGGGGGGCGAGAAAAATTTCGGTTATGTCCAATTCGGAAATGGTATTCGGGGTAACGGAACTATTCGGGAATGGATTTGGGTATTGGTTTCGGGTAAACTGAATTCAGTATTGACCTTTTCGTGTGATCGGTTTTCGGGTAATGTGAATCGGGGAAGTGTTATAAAGGATGCTTCTTAAAGTCATGGTGGTGACACCTGTCCTTAGGACTTGTGTCACAATTGTCTACTACAAGTGATGTCACAGCATGCGCGGAACTGGCGTCGGAAATTTCTATGAATAAAGATAGATGAAGTTCTTTGGAGTGAGGTTATTCGTAAGGACGGTGGATTGAATGTACAACTAGATGAAAAGTCAATAATCTGCAGCACGTCTGTTACCAATATAATGTAGTTTATTAATAAATTTTTGGTCAAAATCGTCTTAGATAATGTCATTCATATGATTGCTTTGCCGTTCTAATGTATGACGACATTCAATCCGATCAGAATTGACGCGTTCTGATGGCGCAAAATAAATCGTCATGTGCAATGTGACAGGTGTGATATGAGAGTATAAACATCCGGTGAAGTTCTTAGCGATGTGAATATGATATCCTGATCCTAGAAAGCCTTCGTGATGAAACGGATGTGAACTTCATCACTATCAAACTTTTTTCCTAGAAGAGGGAGGAATGGTGTGGTATGATGACAATTTGTATATTGATCTTGTCTTTTCCAACCAGGTTATGAATGGTTGAAAGATTAGCTTAGACTGAGAATGTACATCTGATCGACTCAAACGATCTATGGAGAAAACTTCGACGTACTCACTCCTAATTCAGAATGGAATGTAAGGTTCTTTGGGTGCCCCGCGCCAACAAGATTGAGCTTCAATTTTT
>NW_018735298.1:0-24472 GCF_002204515.2 Aedes aegypti
TTCTTGGCAGCCCTCGCATGATATAATTATCCAACACACACATCATGTGCGCTTTGCTGGCACCCCTTTCCCACTTGTTATCTTCCTTCGGTTCTAGTCGGACGTTTAAGTCTTTTGTAGCCCTAAATATTTTGAAGGTGCTTGGCGGTAAGCTCCAGCGCGTATTTCTGGATCGTCGCCTAACCCATTCGCCCTAAAACGTTCCGATTCGTGCCCTTTTGTTTCTGTTCGGCCTTGCCGAAAGCCGCCTCCGATCCGAGGAGGCGGCGGCCGTCTAGTTAAATTCACTCGCATTTTTCCACGTGGTCCAAATGGCGGTTTAGATTACTGCTTAACCCATACAAAAATCATTTAGAGATGTTCATCTCGGATCAGTTAAAACCCCAAATCGAGGTGAGATGGATAATGAACTTCTAATCCGTTCGCCGCTTTTGACGTACGAAACGACGGCTACGGCGGCGAATTCAAATCCGGAGACCAAATCTTGCTCGAATGCCTCTAAAAAGAACCGAATCGAGAGTGAGTGCGAGATTAATAGATTGCTGTGATAAAGTCACATTTCCGAGACAGTAATCACTTAATCAGCTTACTTATTGGGACTTTTGTTAGTCCCCCGAAAGCAGCGCGCAGTTTGACGAATCCGACGACCGATCGACCGAAATCGACGATTTCCTAAACAAACAAGCGCGATTCAACGGGCGGCGGCAGGAAGCGGCAAGCGGCGGCGGCGGTTCATCACTTTGATTGAGATGTTTGAGACTGACTGAATGTGCGAATGAGACGCACGGATCCGAACCCGAACGTGAAGGGTACACTGTGAGTGAGCTTTGAGCGATGCTCGCTTATTAGGTAATCGTTAAATGGTCTTTCTCGGTTGACATTTTGATAGGATTATAACGGTGAAAGAGCGGGTCAGAGAAGGCGGCTCCGTAGAGCGGCGGGGACACGGTGAGCCTGACGCAAGGAAAGTGGCTTGCTGCGATGTCCACCACACCGGTCGAGAATCGGACTCGTTTTACGAAATGAGAGAAATTAAGCTGCTGCAAGCAGAGAGAGGGGTGAAAACATCAAGGCCATTCGATTTGAGCGGCGATGGGAAGCGAAGCTGTAGGAATGGGAAAGAGGATGAAGAACAGATAAAAGTTGTGATAGTTGTTATGGTTTTGTGATTATTGATTTCTTTTTGTGGTGGATGACGAGGGGTAAGGACGCGGGACAAGCGGAGATTGATTATGTGCTAATGGAATATTTAGTTTTGGGTGACAGTGCGGCCGAAGGAGCGACTTTGGACGCGCGGCAATGGCGGTGAATTGAAAAGATTGATTAGAAAGAGGTCAAAGCGGGAGAAGGAGAAGAAAGGTGCGAATATTTTGATTGAATTTTAATACTCGTCCAATGTGGGGTTTAAGGTGAATATTTCAGACTCTGTCAGAAAAGAAAAACTTTTCAAGAATCACACTAATTGGAGTTGGGACTGTGTCATTTGACAGATAGAATTGGGCCCATACCCTTTCAATGATACAAGCATATATTGCAATTTTAGGGATAACTTTCCGTTCTACGGTTGAACAGAAAGCTACCGCAGCAGTCATATTACTGATTTGCACAAAGCATCATCGATCGGCTGCGATGATACCTTGGAAACCACGCTAATGACTGTTGTTTTCTGCTGTTTTCCTAAGCTTTGCACTCTACTAGCACACTTCGATTAGATGGCCTCGTTCAATGATACAATGATTTTCAAACCTGCGGTAGAACTTTGACAGCTGCGGTAGAACTTGGCGACTACCGCAGAACGGAAAATTTTCGAAAGAACCGTAATAAGTCTAATGTCAAATTGTTTATGTCCTACCGGAAAAGCGAGCTGAATCTGAGAACTTTCAAGGTTCAATATGGATGTTTCTGATTAAATCGAAAATTTCTAAGGGAAATTTGCTGAGAATAGGACTTAAATCTACAGCTTCTGAACACAATTGCATATCTGAAGATCATCAAATTCGTGAAATACAGGCAGTCCGATAAGTTTTGATGACCGATCTTATCGATTTGCTGTAAAACTACACAAGCCAAACGTCGAATCGCCTGATCCCTATCAGAAAGTGGGATTGTTTGCGATGAACCATTAGCTTTTGTTAAAAGCTGGGTAATTACTTCTTATGAATCGAAGTCCTTCTACTAGATTTTAACAGCTTCCGAGATAGCCATAAATTTTCCAAGTGGAAAGATCTAAGTATACTACAATTCTCTTACGTAGATTGAAAACAATCAGTCGTACGATTTTGACATTTTAAACGGTCAAATTTGATCGTTTTGTTCAGTAAAAGTCACTGTCAAAGTCGACATTCGATTCTATCGATTATCTAGATTCTAAAATCCACTAATTCGATAAACAAAAATCCCCAACCACCTCGAAGGTCGATAAAGCAGCTGTCCAATTTGCATTCGTTTCTTTTTTTAAACCCGTTTCACTCACCTATAACGATGGCAATCGCCTAGCTAGCCGCAAAGTGACGCTAACCAGCTTTTAATGACTTCCTGGGGGTCGCAATCACCGTTCTGAACCTATTCTATCGTTCACTCGTCAAATCACCTAAAGAAGCGAAGAAGGGATGGGCGGGGAAACCGGAAAGCGTCCACATCAACGTTTAACGCAAAATTCTAGTGCCCCGAAACGACGCGGCGGATTTTCATTACAATTATTTACTTTGCAGCGCCCCCCCGGTGCCACACGTGCATTCGTTCGTGAGGGACCCCTCGTCCCATTCGGACCCATTAGCACTCACATGAAAACCGCCCAAGCGCGGACAAACGTTTCCAACGGCATGGCACTGATTCCAACCTCCTCCTCCCGGCCTACTAGGCCAGAGCTCGTTCGTTTCTACGGCCGATATTTATCTCGGCCATGTCCAGCACATTTATAAAGGCATATAATTTAAAATACATTTTCCCCCCACAGCTTGCTTGTCGGGTTGAATAACGTGTGTTCATTTCTGACAGAACGCCAAAAAAAAACTGGAACCCAGTAGCACAGACAAACAGACGTAACACTTAGAACGAATTCTTCAAAAATACATCGCCCAGTTACACCATCATCATCTAGTGAGCATGTTGCACGAAAATGCTGTTTCGTGCAACAAGACCTGTAGATGTCGTAGTGTGATTCGTCAAACACGAAGAGAAACGATGCGCACGCCTCTGGTTGTGAGATTTGTAAATTAGTAAATTTAAATATGATCGATAATGAGTGGTCGACTGGAAATTTCGTCAGTGTTACGTCTGTTTGTCTGTGCCAGTAGGCTTTGTCGTTCGCGTCGGTGGTGTTTGTGCGTCAGCTGAAGCGGTTAATAAATTTTCATACACAGAATAATGAAACAGAACACAGAGCTCTCACTCGCATGATGATGGTTCGGGCCACGTCCCGGTGCTTTGTTGTATTATTCTAGCTAAATTTACCATAAAACGGTAGTAAAATAGACGAGAATGGAAACAAATTAGCTAGCGTCGTCGTCGGTCGGTTCCGTCTTCCGGCCTGATCGATAAAGTAGATCGCAGTCAGTGCGGAGATTTTGAATCTCTGTTGTTAAAATATTCTAGCGTGGTGACAACGGTGGTGACAATGCTCTTGGAAACGATCCGCTTTCGCTTGACGCGTTCGCGTCGTCGTTCAAGTGTTTTTGTTTTGCCAGTGCTCAGCCAAGCGTGAGAAGGTAATTAAGTGAGGAGATGACCAATTAGGGGAAACAGTTTTTTTTTTTCGGGAGCCCGAGGCTAACACTTGCATGTTTTCGCTAATTCCCATGTTTGCGGTGCGGCGACGCTGTCACACACAGCGGCCAGCGGTTGAACCAATATGGCGGCCATTGGGGCGCTTTCGCACCCCGGGCCGCCTGCTACGATTTTGACAGATGCGCATGATAATCGGTAAAGCAGCGGAAATTTGCATGGAAAGTACGGTTATTTTCGCGAGCTAATTTGGCTGCTAGCTGTGGACCACCGGGTACCGGTTTTTCTTTTAATTTCATTAAAACTGTGACTGACCGAAGTCGATGCGGGGCTGTTGGGCGCCAACACGCATTGCGCCGCGTCAACCAAGGTGAAATGAGAAATTTTCTCGCCCGTTTTTTTTTTTGTCAAGTTTGCTTCAGTTTAAATTAATTTGAGGGGCGCAGCAGGACGGTAGCCGCATCGATCGAATAAAATCTCTCGGTCGTAATTACGATTATGACATTCAAGCGAGCGATTTCGAGACTGCTTGGGCCGATTTTAATTTGGTGTGATTGATGGTCGATTTCACGTGAGATGGCCTTTATGGTTTCGATTGCGGCAAAGCGTTTTCACACATTCGCTGCACAGTAGGCGGTGCAATGATGTTCAGTGGTAGCTCTGTTTGAATTTGACATTTCGTCAAGCGGGTCATATGCAGTGTGTCGAAAAGTATAAAAAGATGCTTGAAATTGAAAAAAATAAGAAAATTTGGATTATAAGTTTTCACTGGATAGAACAACAACTTTTGTCTAATTATTTCCCTCTTGAATAGTAGCGTTCTTTAAAATCCAAAATACCCCGCAGATTCTGAAACAGATGGTCAATGACTTATCTGGCATCTGTCATCGGTAAACCGTAATTGTAGACAAAGAGCGACTCTTCAAAACCCCTTACCTGTTAGCTACTAAAGGGTGAGTCGATTGTTGTTGCGACACTTTAGATTGATTGGTAAATCGAATATAGTTATCAAGATAAAACCTTATATTGTTTAAATTTATGTTTTCGCTCAAATAACGGCTATACCACATTATAACTTCAATCTTAAAAAAAGGTCAAAATTTGAATCTTGACACATTTGATCATGTTTAACGTTCACATTTGCCGGCAAAAACGCCACTTTAACAGGTTTTACTTTTTAACCAAAGGCGGGTTCAGCTCCTCCTTGGTGTTGTTTCTTTCTGGCATTTCAAAAAGAACACGGAAAACATAATACACCCACAATTTGAGTTTAAGCCAAGGGGTGTTGACAAAAATCTTGAAAAACCGTGAAAATGTTGATGGACTCAAACAAGAGAAAAACATTCAAAAATTGTGTAGACATGTGTTTCTGCCTAAAACTTAAGCGGTTTGATACTAAAATTGGGACAGGGCTTTTAGGACCCTATTGACATGAGGCCAAATTTCAGGGGCTGAAAATACAAAGTTTTAAAACAGCTTCGTTTAGGGATTTTCTCAATGAATCTTGGAAGAATTCTAATGCTGAGTTTTTTCAGTTATTCTTTTAAACATTCCCTTTAAAAACTCATTGCTTCTCAATTTTCTCCATTCCATATTGAAAAATCTTCCAGGAATTCCTCAAGAAGTTTCTCCTGAAATTTCTCTAGGAATTCCTTCAGAATTTTATCCAAGAATTACTCCAGCAGTTCTTCAAACGTTTTTCGAAGAGTTTCTCAAGTAAAATCTCCCCTTGATTCTTCAAGAGCTTATTTAGGGCATTACACCAATTATTACCACAGCATGTTTTACAGTTATTCAACCAATCATTTTCAACACAATTTTTTCTGAGATCCGTCCGATGTTTTTGAAGTAATTCTTCAGAAAGCTCTGCAGGATATTCGGTTGATAGTTTTGTTCCTTTTATCTTAGCGTATTTTATCTGAAAATCCCCAAAAAATATCGATAGTCAAGAATTCGTAAGAGATCGTTGTAGGAGCTTATCAATGGTTATCCAGCACCCTCGAAAGGCTCATCAGAGTTTACTTTAAGAATATTTTTTAAATATAACTTATCCTTGAGACCCGGAAACATGCCTGAAAAAAATCTTTGGAGACATCCTTGGGAAGTTTTTGGAGGAAGCTCTGGAGCAGTTCCTGAAAATATCAATAGAAAAACTCCGGGTTGAAATCTTAAGGCAGTCCTGGAAAACAATATTGTAGGAAATCCTAAGACATCCCTGGAGCAATATCTGGAGAAAAAAGTGTTCTAAATGAGAACCTTGTAGGAAGTCCTAAAGAAATCGTTGGATGAACCGCTGGACTGGACCTGGCGGACTCACTCTGTTATTCACATGTCCATGCTCCTCCTGACTATTGAGTTTCTTCTAGCACTTCCGAGCTCATCCTTCGATCACCCAACATCTCTTGCATCTCTCCATTCTCTGACTCTTGATTCCTAGCTCTTGAGCTTTTTTTCTCGTCCCGACTACACTTCAGCGTTCCGATTGAACCTTCTCGTCGAGGTTCTGCTTCATTGTACAGGTCTTGTCTTCTCGTGTCTTCGTGGTCCCTCATCCATTCAGCCTCAGCATCTTCTCTAGAGCGTAACTGGGGTCAGAACCTGCTCAGTTATTTGAGCGATGAAAAGCTTCCATTCTTCACACTACCAACTACTGACTGATTTCGCTACCGGCAATCTCTCTTTTATTCATGTTAGGGTATATATTACTATTTTTCACTCATAGCGCTCTATCTTGACTAGCAGGGGTTTCGCTGTGGAATTCTCCCAGAATTTCTCTAGAATTTTTTGGGTTTCCCTCTGAAATTCTTCTGACTCTCTTTGGAATTCTTTTGAACTCCATTGACATTCTTCTCGCACAATATGTGATATTCTTTGGACTCCATCTGATATTCTTCTGGATTTCCTCTGGAATTCTTCTAGACTCTATCTATTATGCTTCCGGACTATTTGGGTTACAGACTCGGATGCTGCGACTGCTTCCATGTTAGCGCTCTAATTCTCCTTCTCTTACCGTCACCGTTAACGTTGACTTAGTTCTCAAAATTCTACACAATAGGGCCTCTGCCTGAATGGCCCACACGAGTTTCCTCCAGCACTTCCAAGATACTCCTTCGAGCAAGCAACAATCGCATCTCTCCAGTCTTACGCACCATATATTGGCCTCTGACTCTTGATTCTTAGCTCTTGAGCTTCCTTCTCGTCAAGACTACAACTCAGCGTCCAGATCATGGCTTTTCGTGGAGGTTCTGCTTCACAGGCGGCCAGGCCCTGTTGTCTTTTTCAGGTTCTGCTTGCTCGTGGTTTCTCAACGAATCAGCCACAGCATCTCCTCTAGGCCGTCCCTGGGCCCATAATCTGCTGATATAAACCAAACATTGAAAGGCTTCCATTATTCACACTACATACTACTGACCGATATCGCTCACAGCTACATCAGAGAATTTGTTAATTATAGAGAATTCTGAAACCAAAGGTTCCAATTGAACCGTCAAACGTGGTTCCAATCGAGCAAAATCAATGAGACTCAAAAAGATGTTATGCAAAAGAGACGATGGATGTGTGTTGGTGAGAAGCGATACGTAAGTGACGTCATTGATAAGCTTGGTTTCTTATGGCGACTGACAAGATGACACGCACACTAAAATATTGTTTGAATGACCTCAATTATTGATAGTCATTGCAAATGTTGTTTATAAACAAAGTCAAAATCATCTCCGCGTTTCTCTAGTATAATCATATTCTCTGAGCTACATCACCTCTCTTTTATTTATGTCTGGGAATATATTACAATTTCATTCACTAATACCGCTCAACCTTAACCTCTAATAGACATCTTCACTGCAGAGTGTGCGATGTACCGGGTACCCCCGTTGGTTTGACCACATTTAATCTGAACACTTTTTAATCTGTACCCCGCTAATTTGCTCATCGTTCAGATTAAAAATGGTTCAAACGTCATTTAGCTCATGGAACGGAGTGAAGTGAGATGGAACGCTGTAGAACGGTAACCAGAAACACGTTTCTAAGGTGACTAGATGTTCAAATTAAAAATGAACCCCGATGGTTTGCATGAGGTACCGTTCAAATTAGCGGGGGTGCACGGTACCTACACTGATTCAATAAAAATGCGTTGGAAGTTATTTAGATATTCTTTTAAACATTTTTGGGAAATATCGATCAATAAAACTCGCGGTCGGAACAGTGTCGTCGTCATATTAAAATAAGTAATGATTGTTCCACTCAGTCAAACAAACCAACTAATGTATCCACGGTGCTCACCAGACCGTTGCTATCAGAAAAATTTTGAATATGTGATGACCTCAGAGAAAGGAGACAGCTCACTGACAGTGCATGTTTTCTAGCCTTCTTTGACTACTTTCTTTAATGCTTGGGTTGTGCACAATGGTCAGATGAAATTCTTTGGTGAAAACCTGAGAGAGACTCGCAAGAGGAAAAATATCAACGTCATATGCAGCCCAGATTCCCTCTCACGAAACGTCAAATGCAGCCCACAGTTTTTATGGCTGAAAAAGTGTAAAGTATTGTATTCAAAGTAAATTGTTATTGAAAACCTCAGTCAGCGGAGCAGTTTTTTCCAAAGTTGCTGATAAATCTAAGCAGAAGATTAATTATTTCTAATGTCTGCTACGTTTGCTGGCATGAAATTTCACTCAAACGGTTATTTTTGATTCGATGTGATGCAAACTCCAATCATTTTTTGCTGAGAGGTTCATGTGAGGATTTGAACGGCTTGCGCATAATTGGTATAAACACAAAGTGGAATAGCTAGCTTAGCTTAGCTTAGACTGACTACACATATCAATGGTTGCTATTCCGTGATTAACCGAAGTCAGTGGAAAATGCCACAAAGAATCAACTAGAAGTTCGGCTGAGATTGGCCATAATCTTCTTCAGTGTGCATAATTCAGTGCCTCTATTTATACAGGGTCAATAACGGTGCCGGCTACGTCCTTGCAGTCAGGTGGGATTGGGGAAAGGAATGTTAGTGTGTAACCTTTGCTTTTTGGAGACCGTGTTTGCCTCTGCATCTCCACAAAGCGTTACTGGGAGGGATTTTTGTTAATGGGGAGGATCGTTGGGTCACAGAATTCACTTTGATAAGCGATTAGACCATGATAAAAAATGATTTGTGAGATATATACATGCTTATACATAAATATAATATTTTCATTTGATATTGAATAATTTCTATGTAGAGGAAAATTATGCCGACACTTGAGGTGACGAACCATTCAAAGTTTGTTGAACAAATACCTAAATGTAACATTCCTACAGCTGTCAGGACGAAAGCATGTGTTATTATATTTACTTATTTGAAAAGAAACAAAAAAACTCGATTGGTTGGGACATCATAGAACACTCTTATTCTTATGCCGACACTTACTGTGGCGAACCATCCAAAGTTTGTTGAATAAAGTGAACCTTTCGCAAGTCTACACTTGTAGTGTCGAACCATTCAAAGTTTTTTTTAATTACAAAAATAAAGGTATATAAGAGGTGTTCTGAAAAAAAAATGTTTAAACATAAATAAATCATGAATCAGAGTTTGTGTCGACACTCACAGTGACGAACCATCCATAGTTTGTTGAAACATCATATTTACATCCCACCATTGTAACGATTGAATGTGCCGTCATACATATTTTATAGATTAGAAATAGTAGCATGAAACGAGCTCACCAATTGATCCGTTATCCTTGACTGAGCAGCCACAATCCACTTTCGGCTTCACTCGTTTGCTCGGCTTTAAAAAAGCACTCAGGAAAAAAAATATAAGCGCGCGACCCAAAAAGAATAAAAAAAAAACTGTTCGGGCTTTCTTGACGCACTGCCCAGGAGCAAGCGTCAAGGTCGAAGGATCAAACAGAACTCACCGATCACGCCACTTTTTCACTTACGAGATCGACGCGCGACATGCTTGATCCTGCCCTCGTCGCTCGCCCCGGCAAAAGCAAGTGTCAAGGTCGAAAGATCAAACAGAACTCGGTATAAACACAAAGTGGAATAAGAAAAAAAACTCAGCAATCACAGAAAAAGAAGACCGTCTTCGCCAGTCTCGTCTCAGGTGAAAACTATATTCACTTCTTGTTGTTTATTATGAAAAAGGATATGATCATGCAAAATCAGTAGCAGTTTGGCAACACACAACTATACTTGGCTAGACATTTTAGTTACTTTTACTTGAATTTTGACGGTTTTTCACGCTCTGCCCTTTGAATGTTGCGGATTTTCCAGTGACAGTTGGTGACAAGTTCTCTTGACTTTTGGGAGCACGCAATCGAAGCCAGCTGTCTCTTCTCTCTGCCTTAATTGAAGGCTTAAGGCCTAACCAAGGTATCTAAAAGGGAGGTAATACGATTTGTCAAATTGCTGAAACCGCCATATTGGAAAAACATACGACAGCTGGCCTTTTTGTTTTCATGGAATAGTCCAGCATGCCATGAAATCTAGCCTACTTTTTTCTGTTCACAGTTTGTTTTGTTTTTTGTACCAACTCAAACATCAATATTTTACTATTGTACAGAAATCAGTTGGAAGCTTTCTAGGATAATGAAGTTCTTTTATAGGTAACATAGTAAAATCAAGCGCATACTTCACGATATATTGGCAAAAAGGTAAATGATAATCTGACGCCTTTATGCAGATATTAATCATCTGTATTCGGAATCTTTCAGAGCACCCTAAATTGGCTTTGTCAAACTAATGCTTTGGATTCCTTAAATCGAAGAAGTTGCATCGGACAGAGATAATCTGAAAAACTAGAATGTTGGCAAATTTCACCGAGAAGCGATTGCGAAAGATGAATGCCAAAAAACGACACGATCAATTGAATACTGTTTGGATAATTCAATTGGTTCAACAATAAAATAAATCTGTTTCAACACGGTTAGTCTTAAAGTGTTTCATCCTGTTTTAGGATTTTATCCAGGCAAAAAAGGAGCTGCAACAACGCCTTTAATGAATTAATTGAAACTATATCTAAATCCACACAGAAAACTTAATTATAATACAATTGAATTGTGACTCTTTTCGCTTAGCAGAATGGGTTGTATATTTCCATATTGCTTGCTTGGTTCCGTGAATGACCGACCATCGTATTGGTCACATGACGATAATTCACAATTGGATTCGCTATCAACCGTTCGGAGATTGATGAAGAACCACACTACGGTTTTTTAGTGTTTGGCAACCATATTCCCGCAATCTCTATCGGAAAAAAATGATGGCGTCTAAATAAAAATAATTTGATTTAATCTTAGAGACAATGAAACTTATCCTGCTTGCCTTCACTTATGAGACACGCAACGTCTTGCGATAAACATCTCTGCGGATACGAAAAGAAACTTATGGATGATACAAAAACAAATTTGACCAGCTCGCTGACTCGCCAGCTGTCACTTTTTACCCCTCTCGGTTTCCACTCGCCGCATCCAGTGACTGCTTAGATTGTTGTACCTGTACTTTCAATAACCTTGGGCCTTAACTTTAATCAGATGACAACACAACTTTATAGCATGTGATGTTTGTCTTTGATGTGATTGCAGTTTATCGTTGAAACACTATCTACAATTAGCGGTATTCGAATGCCACGTTAACCTAGGGTTTTATTCTACTTCGTCGTAAGCGCTACAGTTCGTCGTATCAAACTTTAACCAACTACGGCGGCGATATTCAAACTTACCTGCAACATAGATTCATTATCCAAGTGTAATTTTGTTAAGGTGATTATAGAACGAAGCCACATCTCAAATTTTCAAGAGCACAAGACTTGAGAACCAAACAGCGCTCCGCGTAGAAAATCTATCCCATTGGTCACCACCAGCAAGCAAGCAATTTGATTGGTTTTCAATAGAGATGGTCGGGTTTCACATTTTTCAAACCCGAACCCGACCCGTACCCGACTTAATTTATTCCTTTAAACCCGGACCCGACCCGAACCCGAGACAAAAATTTAAAAGCAAACCCGGACCCGACCCGAACCCGAAAAATTTTCGCTGTTCAAACCCGAACCCGACCCGAAACCCGAGAAAGTTTTCTAAGAAAAACCCGAATAGAACCCGAGTTCGAAAAGATGATAAATTCATCGGTTCTGATGCATAGGGAAGCTTTCCGGTTGTTACTTTGTGAACAATTATCCCCAAACCCGACCCAAACCCGCCAAAACCCGATTTTTTTCAAGCCCGAACCCGACCCGTACCCGATATTTTTTTAACCTTCAAACCCGACCCGAACCCGAACCCGAAAAAATAAAAAGTTTCAAACCCGAACCCGACCCGAACCCGTCGGGTTCGGGTTCGGGTCGGGTTTCGGGTTTGAAAACCCGAGACCCGACCATCTCTAGTTTTCAACGCGAACTGTTGTCAGATACTCTCGTCTTGTGCACTTGAAAATTCAAAGTTTGGCTTCGTTTTATAATCACCTTAAAGCTGTTATGGTTTGTACACTTGTACACCAAAAATGCAATAAAAGTACTGTATTTCGGTAAATATCTTCAGTTCAATTATCCACTCTGCACTTTTTCACCGAAATCGCATGGACGAACACGATTTGAGAGAAATGCTTAGCGATCCACTGAGCCACACCACTTTCCAACACAAGTTTTTTCCCGCCCCGTGGGTGACTTACTTCGCCGGGCACTTATTTTCACTATGGAAAACCTTCGTACTTCTTCACTGAAGGATTTCATTCCAATCACACGCCGTAAAACTTCAATAAATCACCAAAATTATCGAAATTTCCTCAACCGCCGCGTATAGTTGAGAATGTAAACAAAGTTTAATCCGTCGTACTGAGAAAAAAAGCTTGTGCGCATCAATGTGTGCGTGATGCTCGACGTAAAAATACGGTTCCTTTGATTGTGTTGTTTTCGCTGTACTGTGAGCAAATGCCATAATTGTACGGTCAAAATGAATTGTGTTCATATGTTTGGGCTGAATTTTGATGACGAACAATTAATTTCAAGGAAATTAGTATACTCCATCATGCTGAAGGAATGGAGGGAGATGCCCGCTGATCTATACATTCTAGTAAAACATTTTATTATAGCGTTGATATGTTGTGTTTTAACCATTCAATACACACAGTGAGCTGTTAGTTGTGAGACGAATCTGGAAACTGATTGCGACGGAGTTAAAACGATACGACGGACTGAGAATATGGTAAGATGCATTTTCTTTGCATTATTTCCAAAAGAGATCAAGATTTATCAAAATGTTATTGTACAATGCTAAAGCCGTTTTGAGAAATAATTGTTTGGCATCGGTTTGTATCAGCATCATTCACTGCAATACTGGGAAAATTGCAGTTCTCACTGATCAATGCTTAATACGATGGATACTAGTACATCACCCTATTCAAAATTAATATTTTGATTACCGCAAGTTGCAAGTGATGATGAACATAACGATAAACATAAGAAGAAAACCTCGAAGGGAGGTTCTAAAACAGCTTCGAAGCTGTTGGACGAAGAGTTGAAGCTCGTCGCAGAAGAGCAGCAGCTGCAAGAAGATGCTCTACGGGAGCATGAGTACATAAGACGGCGGCAGCTAGCCGAAGAGGAACGTTGGCTGGAGGAAAAACGAGATCGTTGGTATCAGACTAAGAAGAGTTGAAGCTAAAACGAAACAAGATGCAAATCAGAAAGAAACCGCTTGAAAAACGGCAGGCCCTCGACGAGTAGCAGAAGCAGTTCAATTCAGGATTCCAACGGAAGGAACTACCTGCCGATCACGATCCACTAGAAAATCCCAGCCTCCGCACAGTTCATCAAGAACCTGGACGCGGAGGAGTTCTCCAACGAATACCCTCGAGCAGCAGCTGCAGCTATCCAGAACAAGCATTATGTGGACGATTACCTTGACAGTTTTATGACAATCCAGGAGGCGATCGAGGTCGTCAACGAAGGCAAATGGTTCACTCCAAGGCTGGTTTCACACTGTGCCATTTCTTGCCTAACGGAGCACCTGTTCTTAAAGGATTCGGTGCAGCATGTGAAGTAGAATCGGAAAAAACCTAGAGCGAAGAGAAAAGCTGGAGTCGGTGCTTGGCAGGAAGGAGATTGAGTTTTTTAAGGTTCGAATTCTGGACCCATATTCAAAATTAGTCTTCTTAATCTCAATTTTCTGCTAGAGGTTTGAAAAATGTTGCTATTTCATTTGAATTTTTACAATATACCAAAACTATTTCTGAACCTTGACACTTGAGATCATGTTGACGTTCGCTTAGTCGACAAAATTACCACAGGGGTTCAACTTTTTAACACCGGGGTTGTTCCTTTCTGACATTTCGGAAGGGACACGGAAAACAAAATACACCCAAAATTTGAGTTTAAACCAAGGAGTGTGACAAAATTTAAAAAATCTTAAAAAAATGTTTTTGGACTTAAACCATCGGAAAACATTAGAAAATTGAGTAAACATATGTTTTTGACCTAAACATAGTGTTTGGCACTAAAATTGGCATAGGGCTTTAGGACCCTATTGTCATTATTGTAAATAGCGTCCTACCAAAGTTTAAAGTTATTTGGAAGAAATTTGACTATGCACACAACAAAAAGTTGATTAGAAGCATATGCTGCTTACAATTTAGTTCAACTTGAATGAGAAACCGATAGCAACTAAAAATGTAATATGAATAAGATATAAAACTCTCAAAATAAATAAGAATTCTATACTGTTGCTTTTTATTTTAACAAAACATTTGAACATTTTCAATAAAACGACGGTACAGCTCGTCAAGGCGATGAAAACGGTACTGTCCCGTTAAATACGGGACGTATGGTCGGTCAACTTATTTATCTGGGATACTTCCAGACTCCCTCTAGAATTCTGTTAGGCTCTCCCTGAAATTCTTCTGTTCTCCCTCTTAGTTTCTTCGCAATTCTCTCTGAGTTTCTTTCGGTGTCACTTTGGAATGCTTTTGAACTCTATCTAGCATTCTTTCGGTCATCATCTGGGACTCTTTCGTACCCCATTCGGTATTCTTCCGGATTTCTTCAGGGATTCTTATAGACTTTCACTGGTATGCCTCGGGAATCCAGTTTCGATGCTTCCGGACTATGTTTGGGTTATTTGCGGACTCCCTTTGGGATTCGTTCACACTGCCTCTAGGAGTCCCTGTTTAATTTAGGTACTTCGAAGCACATCTTGAAAGCTTCTTCCGTTTGAATTGTAGGTCTGATTCTATTATGTAATTCTTAACCTAGGTGACACAGCACCGTATTTTGTTAGCAGTATCGTGTAGAGTTCCCGGTCACGCATTCTGGTAATTCATTTGGCTGATGTTTGTTCCAATTTGGGAAGCTCTCCATCTAGCAAGTTTTCTGGATCGTTTCTTGGACCTCTGGATGAAACTTTGCGAAACATCGTTTCTAGGACAAGTCCCGCTCTAAATAGTTTGGCTTTTGTTTGAAATGATGATTTATAGCTCTATGTCTAGTTTTTGTGCGGTTTTTCGTCCAGTTCCCGAATTGCGGTCTACTTTTATCCGTTCCTTGAACCTTTGACGGTTTATCTTCCATTTTGACCGAAATTTCACTGACAACTCTACAAGTGAGCAGCTATAAACAATACACTTTAAAGAGAAGCTGACCAAAATTTGGTTGATATTGGTAAATTGGAAAAAAAATCACGCAAGTTTGAAAATGTCACAATAATCATCGACTAACCCTTTATCGTCGTTTTCAACGCCGCCCAAGCTCCGTGCTTTCCCGAAGTCACAAAGCCATCGCTTCTAATCACCACTCGTCCTAAGCAGGCCATGAATCAGCCGAGTCAGTAGCAGGCGATGCGGCGAGGTGTGAGTCGGGATCGATTAATCGCAGGTGGCGAGCGAGCGACAAAGCGCGGTCCCATCTACTCACACACACGCAACGCAATCCTCCTTCGCCTATAGTTTTTCAATTACCTCTTTTAACTTATTTTGCGGTCGAACACAAGGCGGTCACCACAGGTTCAATAATTCATAGAGCAGGTTGCGAGGCGCTGTCATTCTTCGTGTCGTGGGTGTACAACAATGCTCCTCGGACGGAGCTGGAATCGAGGAGGAGTGCACACGGTATGTAATTAGAGTAAATCATTTTTTGAACGTCCGACCGTCGAGTCGGTTCCCTCCTCGTCACTGGTGGTGGTGGTTGATCAGTGTTTACTCTGTTTTGTTCTTTGACTTTTGTTTCCCCTTTCGGTTTTTTCGTCGCTCGGGCTCCGTCTAGTTATGACAGCTTGAGCCTCGTTTGGGCAGTGATTGATGTGTGGTTTGGAATTAGATCCGGAGCGGGAGTAGCGAGTGCACCACATCACGTCAACGCTTGATTAATGGAATATTTGATACGGCAATTTGAGTCTACTTTACCGACGGGGCTCTGATTCTCCATTGGAAATTCTTTTGCCGTCGGACGAATGGGTCCATCTTCGGCTAATTGAATACACAACGCTTCGCATCTCGTCACGATGTGCATCGCGAGCGCACACACATTCACGCCGGCAGAGGCGTGGCATATTTTTATTTATCCCGTCATCCGTGTCGGCAGCCGAAATCTTGGGATGCTGCACGGTCTCGTTCGATCTCGCTCGCTCTCTCTCGGTGCTTTCTCTCCCGCAAACTATTTATTTCTCTTCGTCGCCAGTAATGTAAAATCACATCTCACAACACACACGCTCGATGCTTGAGTCGCACGGCCAACTAGATTCCGGCGGCCAGACTGTCTCACTCTCGCCCGCCTGCTGAGATTGCTCGCTCATCGCCCGAATGTGCCGTGTTTGCTCGAATCGATTTCTTCACTTTGTTTGTGTACATATATTTACATAAAACCGGAAAATTGCCACCCCATCTTCTTCGCTTGCATTCACACACAGACAAACACCTTCACGGAGCAATAAATCTCTCTTAGCAGTCAGTGATTGCCCCATTACCGCTGCTTTTCGAGAAATAAAAATCAATTTCGACTCCCGTTGCCCGGGAAATCCGACTCCGCGTTGACCTTCGCAGCCGGAGTCCAACCCTGGGTGCTCGCGCGTGGAACCCAATTGACACCGGGCCAGGGCCAGGCAATCACGACGCAATCACAATCGGCAAACAACGGCCACTCCAATTGCTGTAGTGGCTATTCTCCGTGCAGCTATACGAAAACCAGATGACGACTCCATAAAATTGCAATTCTATACCCACTCGTCGTCGAGTCGTGAGTCGAAAAGTCAAGTACCACTCTCTCCCTGAACGACCCAACCTCTTAACAACTGTATAACATTGTTTGCAACACGACAGCATCATCGTCCTCCTCGGGCAAAAAAGGGCAATCCCCGTACACAGAGAACCCAACCCAACCGTTCATAATCCGTAATTTTCCGCACTCTCGAGAAAAGGGCTCTTCTCGTTGAGTGGTTCGCCTTCGCCTCGCTTCCTTCCATGCCACCAATCTCACACACACTTATCGACAATGATACTTGGTGTGTTGTGCGCCGTTGTTGTTGTCCTATACCCCTCGCACGGCGGCGACCCCTCGTCCGAACCTCTTTATCGACTTTTCATCACGCGCGTCGCGTTGATCCTTTCGGATGCTGCGACTGCTTCCATGTTTGCTCGCTCTCCTACTCCTCCTGTCGCCTTCGCTATTAACGTCGACCAAGTTCTCAACATTCGCAACACAATAGGGCCTCTGCCTGAATGCCCCGGACGTGCAAACTGCGGGGAAATTCGTGATTTACACAATAATGAATGTACTTAATTCTGTTTCTTGTTGCAAGGAGGAAAATCGACGGCCCGGTGTCGGGAGTGTATAATTTCTGCTGGGACGAGGCAGCTTCCCAGAGTTCGGGCTCGGCCTCGGAGTTTAGCGGCGGACGACGGGAAATCACTATAATGAGCAAATTCGTTTCAATTTCAACCCATGCAAACCATCTTTGGAATTATTGTGTGGACTGAGGTGCAGCAGAGGGTGATTTGCTCTTTTTGCTCGCTTTTTTCGAGTTCTTGCATGGAGAGGAAACATTGACGACGAAGGGGTAAGCGTTTTGCATGATGAAAAGGTGCTTTTTATTAGGATTTCGTGGGGTCGAATCTTCCTCTGAAAAAGGAGGAAAAATGGTCGTTTTCTTAAGAGTTTTGGCGTGGGAAAAATCCTGGACCTTCGTGAAACTATGCCTTATGGATTCCTGAGACCCGACGGGTAAATGGCGACGATTACCGCGGTTGGGTTGCATTTCGGTGGAATTTTGGACAATTGTGGCAAGAAGAGTCTTGATTTGAGCCATGCGAATCGAGTTTTCTGACATTTCTCTGTAGTTCGTAAGAAACAGCTATCATAAGAAGTTCAAGAAGCACTAGAACGACATAATTTTGCTGCCTTATACTTCCTCGTTAGGACGTGGCCGGAGCAACTTCCTACGACATTCGCCGGAGAAATGTCTTCACCATGGCGATGTTTATCCAAAGACAAATTAAAGACCCCCATGTCCATTGCAGTTGCCCAAAATTTTATGGCTCATAAGGTAATCTAGAATGCCGTTCAAAGTATACTGCGATCTGTCAAACTTGGGTACCTTTTGTACTACTGAGAGACCAAATGCAGTACTAGAAGTGGTACCCAATCTGAGCCCGAGTGGGACGGACCTGGTTTATCGCTAGGCGTAATAAATTGCAAATACGAAAGATAAGCCCTAAACGGAATTGGTGGAAGTAGCCACTCAGTAATCAAACGTTCGGATGAAAGGGCATATTTTAGATTAATCAGCTCCTTTTAAAATAGTTAATCGAACTTCACTTAACATAAAGTGTTTAAGTTGATTGAGTTTAAATCAAGAGATGTGACAGAATCTCACAAACCGGAAAAATGTTTTTTTTTTTGGACTTAAATAAATCAACGAAAAACAATTAAAAATTAAGTAAACTTTTTTTTTGGCCTAAGCTTAAGCATTGGTACCCAAATTGGGACAGGACTTTAGGACCTTTTTCTCATCTACTTTCACGGTAAATGCTCCACTAATCGGAGTCAGTATGCAAATTGCGATGCTCAAATGACACATTTCCATGCGCCCGTACTAATTGAGTCGACAGAAGAGAATGTGACTACCGAAAACCAACGGCCTCCAACCGTCGATCAAAGAGTGCCCTGACCGTTCGAATGAGAGAAAAGATTTGTAGGCTTGAACTATAAATTTGAAGTTTATTCAAATTCATCCATCACCATATTCGCATTTGGAGAGGATTAAACCCCTAGCGTGGAAAGTTCTGCTCACCTCTCACTCGGTCATAACTCATCGGGTGAAATACGTTCCCCTGACGCCGCTGAATGACGAAAAGCCCGCAATAATAGGCTTCAGTGCACTTAGGTCGGTCGGATCGCTAAACATGTAGTCACGAATATATTTAGTAGGCGCTGACTTCGAATAAAAAAATTAAGCGGAAGAGAGACAGAGAGAGGGAGAGCGCCGAATTAACATCTAATCTAAAAGGCTAACAGCCATCAAATTATCATAGCACTCTAATCTAACGCTAAATTCAACACCTGTTTATGCTGTTTAATGCGAGCTGCTTGGCGTCCCTTCCGCTTCCCCCTAACCCCACCGTTTTTGTATGGTTAAAGGAGTCGATCACCCACCACACACGTATCGCGCACTCGCCTCTGTGGTAAAGGCTGCGGAGTTAATCTTTCGTAACGGAGTTATGCAGATTGCCGAGTGCTTGTGAAACAAGCCATTTAGCACTGCCAGTACATAAGTCTAATTGACGTTTCGATTCAGAGCTTGGGTGCAGCTGCACCACCGCAGCACCGACAACGACGACAACGTCGTCGGTCGCCATCTTGACGTTTGACCGTTACTCCATCCGAGTCCAAGTTTTCATTTAATTAATACAAATTGCATGAAATCGCGATTTTGCATTCCGACGAAAAAATATTTATCATGACTCTCGACCCAATCAACCCTGGTGCTGCAGCTGCTGCTACCGAAGCAGCTCCTGGGTTGCTTGATCAACCCGAGTTGCCATGGTGACGGACCAGGCAAGGCGGTGACATCGACGAGGGGTGCGCGAACACAATTTCTTTCATTCCGTCGTTCGCTTGGATTGGTCGACTGATGAATTCTGGCATCCCTGATAAAAAATATTATTGAAATACAATAGGTTTTATTATCATTATACCTTACTTTCCAATAGGATAACTATAATATGAAATGTAATATAGATGAATCGCCTACCATTATTGTTTTGTATCATTGAGTTAATTTTAAATGGCATTTTTACAAAAGCAAATATAAAATTTCAAAAATAAAATTTATGAAAATTATCCATACTGAGTTCAAAACGAAGCGATAAAATTAATGTTGCGTTTATGGAATGGGTTTCAGCATTTTTTTTTATACATAATAATAAAATCTATTGTTTTTCTATCGCGTTTCTATAAGCATTCAAAAACGGAGCCACAGACAAACAGACGTAACACTGACGAAATTTTAATCAGCCATGCTTTAAACGGTTAATAAAAATGTCTTTTGGTATTGCGGTTGTTAAGAAAATTTTCAGGTTTACGGTAGCCGCAGAGTTCTACCGCAGCTGTCAAAGGTCTACCGCAGGCTCGGAAATCATTCTATCATTGAAGCAAACAATTTAATCACAGTATGCTTGAAAGTGCAAATGCTATGAAAAATAGCAACAAACAACAATCATCAAGACGGTATCCAAGGTATCATTGAAGCCTACTGATGATTTACCAATGCAAATCAGGGATGTGACAGCTGCGGTAGCTTTTCGTTGAACCGTAAAACGGAAAGATTTTCATAAAATTGCAATATATATCTCACGAAAGGAGGCGTGCCTGCCGTTTTCTTTTGTATTTAACGTTTCACACTAGCGTCTTCTTGTTGCACATAATACTATTTCGTGCTACATGGATATCAGATGATGATGGTGTGAAGCAGTGGCGTAGTCATATTCGGGAGCCCTTTAAAATAGGAGTGTGCGCCGCTAAGCTAACATTCAATTAACATGTGACTATTCTCAAGTAATCGAAATCATACATTCCTATCTGTCAACATTAAGATTTGTGATTGAAATTAATGGAACTTTTGAAGTAGTTTTTAACTAGGTATTTATTTAGGAATCAAGATGTTAATGAAGAGTAATATGCTCATATGACCACTTTAGAGCTGGTGTGAAATATGAACTTTGCAGACCTCATGCCTTAAAAGCGTGACAGATGAGAAGCTGAACAGGAACCACGCTTGAATAAGGATTCCTTAGAGAATTCAACCAGTCATTTGTTTAAAGGCCTTTCTACAAATTTCTGTGGGCATATCTCGTCAAATATTACTACATGTTTTTGATGACATTCCGATAAAGCAATTCAAGTATTCGCTTGAAATTTCCTTCAGTTATTCATTTGAGGATTTCTTCAGAAGTTCATTGAGCGATTCCTTCAAAAAACTTCCCAAAAAATTCCTCCAAGATTTTCGTTTAGGATACTTTAAGAAAATCACCCAAAAAATTTCAAAAGATATCGTAAAAAATATTTCCAGGGTTCATTTAAAGATTCATTTCTAAAGGAACTCATCCAAGCGATTCTTCCAAAGAACTCAAAATATTCATTAGAGGGTTGTTTCGAATTTTCTTTTACTTTTGATCAAAATTTCTCAAATATTACAACTAGAAGTTCATTTAAAAATAACTTAGGAGATTACTCCAAAGATTCCTCTAGGGATTCTTCAACATATTCTTCCAAAAATTTCCCAAAAGAAGTTCTCAAAGAATTCTCCCAGGATTCCTTCAAGAACGTCTCCAAGGAAATGCTAAGGAACTTTTCAGATATTATTGGTGAGAATTCCTGAAAAAAATTATATATTACATACATACAAGAGATAATACTTCTGAAGATCTCCGAATTGCTTCTGGACTCTTAAAAAAGTCTTGCTGTAGTATTTAGTGGTCGTGAGCCCTAAATAAACCTTTAAAGTAAAGAATCCATTGAGAATTTTGGTCAATAACTTTTCATGAAATATTTAAAAGAACTCCAAATGTTATAAGCAGTGTTCCGGCGGATTTTTTTGTAAAATTTTTGAAAGAGTTCCTTTGAAATTTAGTTAAATAATGTCTGGAAGAATTTATCGAGCGATTGCTGTTATAAACTTTGGAATAATTCTTGAAGGAGTGGTTCAAAAATGACCTAAAATATTACTGAAAAAAAAATAACATGAAACTTTAAGAAGAATACTTGTACGATTTCTCCGAAAAATTTCTACACATTTTCAACCCTAGAATTAATCTTTGTAAATTTCCTGAAAGCACTCCTGTAGGAGTATTTTCCCACCTATTACTCTAAAAAAAACTGAATGAATCGGTAGAAAAATTTTTACAAGAATCTTTCTAGGGATTTCATTCAGCATAGCTTGAGAAATTATTTAAACATTTCCATACTGAATCCCTGGGAGAATCGCTAGAGAAATCTTCATAACAATTTCTGGAGGGATCCTGTAGTTGTAGGTGTACACTACCCGTCATAAATACGGACTCACTGAAATAAATATTGCAACACTCAGCTGAATAATGAATCACCCCCAAAAGTTTAGCATCACCTCAAAACAGGTTAATTCACATTGCTAATTTTTTAGTTCCTAATTTTGCCAGTACGCATTTTTAATTAAATAAATGAAACAAATACTATCTTTCGAGCCAGATGAGATAGAAAGTTTGAGTCTTCGGCAAAGTTGTTCGGAAAGTCAAGGGCATTCAGGAAACAGTTTACTCTGGAGGGATGACTGTACCTAAACATTATGAATTTGATAAGATAGAATTTCCAGAATGCTGTTCAGAAATCCTTTGACATTTGGAAGTTGAAGTGATTTGAATCACTTTATGTACGTTTTTCAGATTTGATAAGTTCAATATCCAAGTGATTGATGTTTGATTTTTGAAGCAAATTCAAGGCATTCAGGTCTCATTCACTTTATATTCAAGTGTTTCAGATTTGACTAGCTCCATATCCAAGAGACTCATGTCCAATTCACTTTATATTCAAGTGTTTCAGGTGAGAATCACTTCATGTGATTCATGTCTGATTCACTTCATAGTCAAGTGTTCAAGGTAATATTCACTTCATGTTCAAGTAATTCAGGACCGATTACACTCTTGTTCAATTAATTCAGATATGATTCGCTTTATATCCAAATGATTCATGTCATGTGACACTTCATTTTTGAATGCATGCTCACTAGCGGCAAAATCGCGAACTAAACTGTTCGCTTTCCGAATGTCCTTGAACCCCTGAGCAACTTTGCCGAAGACCCGAACTTTCTATCTCTTATGGATCACAAGCTAGAACTAGTTCAAAATGCTCAATTTTACATGCTCACTAGCGCCACCTAGCGGCAAAATCGCGAACTAAACTGATCGCTTTCCGAATGTCCTTGAACCCCTGAGTAACTTTGCCGAAGACCCGAACATTCTATCTCTTATGGATCACAAGCTAGACCTAGTTTAAAATGCTCAATTTTACATGCTCACTAGCGCCACCTAGCGGCAAAATTGCGAACTAAACTGATCCCTTTTCGGATGTACTTGAACCCCTGAGCAACTTTGCCGAAGACCCGAACTTTCTATCTCTTGTGGATCACAAGCTAGAACTAGTTTGAAGTGCTCACTAGCGCCACCTAGCGGCAAAATCGCAAACTAAACTGTTCGCTTTCCGAATGTCCTTGAACCCCTGAGCAACTTTGCCGAAGACCCGAACTTTCTATCTCTTATGGATCACAAGCTAGAACTAGTTCAAAATGCTCAATTTTGCATGCTCACTAGCGCCACCTAGCGGCAAAATCGCGAACTAAACTGATCGCTTCCCGGATGTCCTTGATCCCCTGAATAACTTTGCTGAAGATCGCTTCTTTGCAAGTCGTATGGATCTCGAGATATAGCAATGTGAAATTACCTGTTTTGAGGTGATGCTAAACTTTTCAGGGTGATTCAATATTCAGCTGAGTGTTGCAATACTTATTTTAGTGAGTCCGTATTTATGACGGGTAGTGTAGGTGAATCACTATAAATATTGCTGAAGCTTATCCATTAGAAGTCTGTAAACCCAAGGAATAGACGTAGAACGGTCTTTTCCAAGCAGATTTCAGCTAGTCTGTGAATGTATATGAACCTGGGAGATGCGAACTGAAAATTAACAAGCAACCAGGCTGCTGTCAAACTAAAATTTTCGTAAAAATGATCAGAGTATGCCTAGAAATGTACGGTCAGGATTTCGTCACGCTAAAACTTGTTGTACAATTTATGTAACACAAAGACCACCGACTGTTAAAAAAAAATTGTGATTGGACGAAATTATTCAAAAATCTAATACAACTGTTCGATATATCACAGATAACAGATGTTTATGCTAGAATTTTTTTTCTGAAAACCTGTGTAAATATTCAAATTGAAACTCCTTGCAATCACTAGTGCTGCCACAGAGCGAATTGCGTCAATCAGTGGTGAATATCGGTATCTTGAAATATTTCATATTCACCACTGACATCGTCATGGAAACTTAGCGATGACAGCGCCACCACGATATTGCTGCTTGTGTTATCATTCAAAATGACCGTTAATTGTCTTACACAGTCTTACAAACAGACTTCAACGTCTGTTATCTGTGGATATATGTTTGAAACTAACATACAACTAGAAACCTTCTGATTAAGTCTATTTATTAAGTTCGTTTCCTGCATTAAACTGATGAAGCTTTGTGTAAAGTATTTTTAAG
>NW_018735299.1:0-47690 GCF_002204515.2 Aedes aegypti
GGCCACAAAACATACCAAAGCAAATCATGAAGTGGCCCAATTAGTTCCACCCTACATCTTAAATTTATAAAAGAGGGTTAACTTCATATTTTGACATCATTAGTTTTGAAATGTGGCGCATATTGCAATTTCTCATCGTAATAGGCTGTTTTTATCAGACTTATGAAACGGCTTACTTTGCTACATTGAAACGTGCAGTGTCGTAAGAGTCATTACGCAACTGATTAAGAGCCCGATTTTATGCGAATCGTATTGCTCAAGTTTGTGTAACTTCAGTGTAACTGGAAGTTTTTAATTAGTGAGAGAATGTTTCAAGGATTGCATGATTTGAATTCAGATTGATAAATGGCTCAACGTAGAAGTAGCACTAAATCAGTCATTAAAGTATTCATGTGCTCAAAACCACCGAGTGACACACTTGATTATCGATTACTTCTAGGCCCCTATTGTTTATGCGAGAAATGTTTAGACTTAATCACTTTCCGTCAAAAATCCATTGCAATATGGAAACCCTACTGCCCAGCCAGTTTTCCTAACTAAACAGTGATAATCACCATAGGAACACCAGCAGCATCACCGTGTTGCAGCATTAGAAGCAGCCACAGCAGGCCACGACAGCACTAGTTGTTGACGAAAGATGAAAGGAACGCACCGCCTGCCTACTAAGGTAAACTCGACAAACACTTTTTTGCGTTTACATAGCGAGTCGTGCCTGCATCACCACCATCCAAAACAAACGACGGTTTGCTTTGCCTCCCCGAAGGGGCACGCAGTGGATTGTTTGTTTTCCAACTCCTTTCGATTTTTTTTTTCGTTAGTCAAATTTTCCGCACATGACATCTGCATGCCCCGGAGTCCTCTGCCAAGATATAACGAAGAATTTGGTTGTGTCGATTTCTTGCTCAATTTTGCTGAGACAATTGCAACAGTTAGGCTAACAGGTTGAATTGGATTTGTTCATATGATTTTCTGTTGTTGCTTCGATTTCGATACCAAGAGCGCTCTAAGGGCACAGGACAAAGTTCATGTCTGCAAACGAAGGAGCCTTTTTTGCGCTCAATTCCGATTTGTTCCGCTAACTTTTGGCCCCATCCAAAGGTGGAAACTCGCGATCTTGTTCTGTTTCCCGATAAAAAAAAAGATTTCGATTCGATTTCGATTCGATTTCGATTCGATTTCGATTCGATTTCGATTCGATTTCGATTCGATTTCGATTCGATTTCCGATTCGATTTCGATTCGATTTCGATTCGATTTCGATTCGATTTCGATTCGATTTCGATTCCGATTTCGATTCGATTTCGATTCGATTTCGATTCGATTTCGATTCGATTTCGATTTCGATTCGATTTCGATTCGATTTCGATTCGATTTCGATTCGATTTCGATTCGATTTCGATTCGATTTCGATTCGATTTCCGATTCGATTTCGATTCGATTTCGATTCGATTTCGATTCGATTTCGATTCGATTTCGATTCGATTTCGATTCGATTTCGATTCGATTTCGATTCGATTTCGATTCGATTTCGATTCGATTTCGATTCGATTTCGATTCGATTTCGATTCGATTTCGATTCGATTTCGATTCGATTTCGATTCGATTTCGATTCGATTTCGATTCGATTTCGATTCGATTTCGATTCGATTTCGATTCGATTTCGATTCGATTTCGATTCGATTTCGATTCGATTTCGATTCGATTTCGATTCGATTTCGATTCGATTTCGATTCGATTTCGATTCGATTCGATTCGATTTCGATTCGATTTCGATTCGATTTCGATTCGATTTCGATTCGATTTCGATTCGATTTCGATTCGATTTCGATTCGATTTCGATTCGATTTCGATTCGATTTCGATTCGATTTCGATTCGATTTCGATTCGATTTCGATTCGATTTCGATTCGATTTCGATTCGATTTCGATTCGATTTCGATTCGATTTCGATTCGATTTCGATTCGATTTCGATTCGATTTCGATTCGATTTCGATTCGATTTCGATTCGATTTCGATTCGATTTCGATTCGATTTCGATTCGATTTCGATTCGATTTCGATTCGATTTCGATTCGATTTCGATTCGATTTCGATTCGATTTCGATTCGATTTCGATTCGATTTCGATTCGATTTCGATTCGATTTCGATTCGATTTCGATTCGATTTCGATTCGATTTCGATTCGATTTCGATTCGATTTCGATTCGATTCGATTCGATTTCGATTCGATTTCGATTCGATTTCGATTCGATTTCGATTCGATTTCGATTCGATTCGATTTTTCGATTCGATTTCGATTCGATTTCGATTCGATTTCGATTCGATTTCGATTCGATTTCGATTCGATTTCGATTCGATTTCGATTCGATTTCGATTCGATTTCGATTCGATTTCGATTCGATTTCGATTCGATTTCGATTCGATTTCGATTCGATTTCGATTCGATTTCGATTCGATTTCGATTCGATTCGATTTCGATTCGATTTCGATTCGATTTCGATTCGATTTCGATTCGATTTCGATTCGATTCGATCGATTCGATTTCGATTCGATTTCGATTCGATTTCGATTCGATTTCGATTCGATTTCGATTCGATTTCGATTCGATTTCGATTCGATTTCGATTCGATTTCGATTCGATTCGATTCGATTTCGATTCGATTTCGATTCGATTTCGATTCGATTTCGATTCGATTTCGATTCGATTTCGATTCGATTTCGATTCGATTTCGATTCGATTTCGATTCGATTTCGATTCGATTTCGATTCGATTTCGATTCGATTTCGATTCGATTTCGATTCGATTTCGATTCGATTTCGATTCGATTTCGATTCGATTTCGATTCGATTTCGATTCGATTTCGATTCGATTTCGATTCGATTTCGATTCGATTTCGATTCGATTTCGATTCGATTTCGATTCGATTTCGATTCGATTTCGATTCGATTTCGATTCGATTTCGATTCGATTTCGATTCGATTTCGATTCGATTTCGATTCGATTTCGATTCGATTTCGATTCGATTTCGATTCGATTTCGATTCGATTTCGATTCGATTTCGATTCGATTTCGATTCGATTTCGATTCGATTTCGATTCGATTTCGATTCGATTTCGATTCGATTTCGATTCGATTTCGATTCGATTTCGATTCGATTTCGATTCGATTTCGATTCGATTTCGATTCGATTTCGATTCGATTTCGATTCGATTTCGATTCGATTTCGATTCGATTTCGATTCGATTTCGATTCGATTTCGATTCGATTTCGATTCGATTTCGATTCGATTTCGATTCGATTTCGATTTCGATTCGATTTCGATTCGATTTCGATTCGATTTCGATTCGATTTCGATTCGATTTCGATTCGATTTCGATTCGATTTCGATTCGATTTCGATTCGATTTCGATTCGATTTCGATTCGATTTCGATTCGATTTCGATTCGATTTCGATTCGATTTCGATTTCGATTTCGATTTCGATTCGATTTCGATTCGATTTCGATTCTATTTTAGACTTTCGACTTTCGACTTTCGACTTTAGACTGTACACTTTCGACTTTCGATTTTCGACTTTCGACTTTCGACTTTCGACTTAAGACTTTAGACTTTAGACTTGAGACTTTAGACTTTAGACTTTAGACTTTAGACTTTAGACTTTAGACTTTAGACTTTAGACTTTAGACTTGAGACTTTAGACTTTAGACTTTAGACTTTAGACTTTAGACTTGAGACTTTAGACTTTAGACTTTAGACTTTAGACTTGAGACTTTAGACTTTAGACTTTAGACTTTAGACTTTAGACTTTAGACTTTAGACTTTAGACTTTAGACTTTAGACTTTAGACTTTAGACTTTGGACTTTCGACTTTAAATTTTGTGTTTAGAATTTTGACTCAAGAAGTGATAATTTAGACGTTAGACATAAGATTTTAGAGTTTAAACTTTGGCTTTAGACTTTTGACTTTGGTTTAGTTTCTGGCTCAGACTCTTATTCTGACTATTACTCTGATTTTGACTCTGACTCTGACTATGACTTTAACTTTGATTCTGACTTTGACTCTGACTCTGATACTGATTCTGACTCTAATTCTGGCTCTGACTCCGACTCTGACTTTGTCTATGATTCTGACTCCAATTCTGACTAGAACTTTAACTTTGACTCTGACTCTGATTCTGTCTCTGGCTCTAACTCCAACTCTGATTCTGATTCTGACTTCGACTCTATCTCTGATTCTGACTTTGATTATGTTTCTTACTTGGCCTTTATCTCTGACTCTGACTCTGAATTTTTCTCTTACTCTGACTTTTACTCTGACTATGACTTTGATTCTGACTTTGACTATGAATCTGACTCAGCCTTTATCTCTGACTCTGACTCGGTCTCTGAATTTGACTCTGACTCTTACTCCGATTCTGGCTCTGACTCTGACTCTGACTAGGACTCTGTTTTGGACTCTAACTCTGACTCTGACTATGACTTTGACTCGAACTCTAACCTGACTCTGACTTTGATTCTGACTCTAACGCCAATTCTGATTCTGACCTCGACTCTATCTCTGATTCTGACTTTTGATTATGTTTTCTTACTTGGCCTTTATCTTCTGACTCTGACTCCAACTCTGACTCTGACTTTTTCTCTGACTCTGACTTTGACTCTGATTCTGACTCTTACTCTGAATCTTACTCTAAGTCTGACTCTTTTTTTTGTTTTCATGCATCTCTAGGAGTTAAAAAAATCTTCTTAAGACTGGCCTGTATATGTTCATGCTCATGCCACAGTGTATGGTTTGGCACTGTGTGGGATTCGCAATGGGCGCCTACCCACTAAAAAAGTCTCCTAGGTACACCGTCACCGTAAAAAATTCTTCTCCGGCACCACCTTGCGGTATTTACTTCGAAAGAAGAGGCGACACGTGCTACGCGCACCCTTCAAGTTGTTATTCTACAATCCTTTAGATTAAGCCCTTCGGCTCCCATCATTAATTTGTTAGTTCCTAAATTTTCGCTATCAGCGAATGCCATGCCATGCTGAGCCCTTCGGCTCCCATTAATAATTTGTTTGTGTTCCTAATTTGTTATCTAAACATGCCCATATTCAGCCATTCGGCTCACGATACCATGGGTGCCAGAACTCCCTGACGAAAGAAGTTCTTTCAGTGCTGAACGCGTGCCATTTAGCACTCCAGGTTCTCGCGCACTACTCGGATAGTCCCCGGCGGTGAATCTACCCTACCCCGACGAAGAGTTCCCCGGAGGTGGAAGTTCTTCCGGTACCGATACTGCCCGGATAGGTGCCGAGGTCGGTCCTGCGATTCCGGTTGGCGGATGACTTCCGGTTCACAGGTGCCCTGACGACCAATTTCCGGTGCTTTTCCACGATCTACTCGGTCTTGTCCCCGACGGTGGATCAAGCCTACCTACCGGTTGGGTGCCGAGGTCGGTTCGGCGATTCCGGTTGGGGACTGACTTCCGGTTCACCGGCGCCTCAACGACCCAGAACCAGTACTACGTCGCGTTCTACTCGGTCTAGTCCCCGGCGGTGGATCTAGCCTACTCCGGTCGCGCCACGTGCGCCATTTAGCGCTCCATCATCTCGCGCTCTACTCGAATGGTCCCCAACGACGGATCCATCCTACTCCGACAGAGAGTTCCCCGACGTAGGAAGATCCCCCAAAACCGACCGGGAGCCATTTAGCTCTCCAACATTTGTGCGCGGCTCGGGCAGTATACGACCGGGCTACGAAACCCGACCTGAGTTGTCGCCGCGCGCACTTGCTTGTTCCTCCCTCCACTTCCGCTGAAGCAATGACATTATTTTCGTCACCGCCATGTTCACCGCGTTCCACATCACCTCATCGCTACACATTCTATCCACTACATTGTCTACGGTTACGTCAGCACCACAGACCGCTGTCATTTCGCTACGTTCCGCCAGCAAAACGTGGACACTCGAAAATGACGTGTTCCGGCGACTCCTCTACGGCTGGGCACTCAGCGCAGAGCGGCGACTCTGCATGGCCGAACCTGTGCAGATATTTCTTGAAACAGCCGTGACCTGACAAGAACTGCGTTAAGTGGAAGTTGACTTCTCCATGGGATCTGCTCACCCATTTCGCCAGATTTGGAATAAGGCGATAAGTCCCTTCTCAGCGGTATCCCACTCGCGTTGCCATTTCACCATCGTGTCGGCTCGGGCAATCTTCCGGGCTCCTCTAGTACTACTAGCTTCGTTGCACTCCTTATCTTCTTCCAAAACGTAGCCGATAGGGACCATTCCGGCAATCACGCATACTGCCTCCGAAGATATGGTTCGGTAGGCACTCGCTACCCGCATGGCCATCAGCCTATACGTGCTACTAAGCTTGACTCGGTTCCTCTTCGTCTTCATTGCGGTTCCCCACGCCGGGCTAGCGTACCTCAGGATTGACGTAGCCACGCTAGGACAATAGCCTCCGCTTACTGCTGCAAATCTCCGAGTTATTCGGCATGATCCTGGACAGCGCCGTGACTGCCCTTGCTGCTTTCTCGCACGCGTAATCGACATGGCAGTTGAAGTTCAGCCGATCGTCGATCATTACGCCGAGGTGTTTTAGCTCCCGCTTTGAGGCTATGGTGTGTTCTCCCACTGTAATCTCAGCCTTCTGCACCACTTTTCGGTTGCTGATAAGCAACAGCTCCGTTTTTTGGTGGGCTATCACCAGTTTCTTTCTTCGTACATCCAGTTTTCGACTGCGTCCACTGCTTCTGTAGCGAGAACCTCCACCCTTTCCAGTGAGTCACCAATGACCACGAGCGTGATGTCGTCTGCAAACCCGGACGATTTTGACGCCTGTTGGCAGCCTAAGCGTCAGCACTCCGTCGTACATAGCATTCCACAGCGTTGGACCCAGGATAGAGCCCTGTGGAACTCCCGCATTTACCGACCTCGTCTTCTGTCCTTCGCTAGTGCTGTAGCTCAAGACCCGGTTTTCGAAGTAGCTTCCTAGTATCTTGCACAGATATTCCGGAACCTTCATTTTATGTAACGCCACAGCAATGGCTTCCCAGCTTGCACTGTTAAAGGCGTTTCTCACATCTATCGTCACGACAGCACAGTAACGGTTACCTCTTCGTTTTTTTTGTCCTTGCTTTGTCGGCTGTGTCAATCACTGTTTTGATGGCATCTACCGTTGACTTTCCTTTCCGGAATCCATACTGCCACTCCGACAGTCCACGCTCTCCCTCAGTGAACGCCATCAGTCTATTGAGGATGATCCTCTCCAACAGCTTTCGAGGTGTGTCAAGCAAACATATCGGCCGAAACGAGCCTGGTTCACCGGGGGGCTTACCCGGTTTCGGTAGCAGAACCAGTTTTTGCCTTTTCCACTGTGCTGGGAAGTGTCCCTCATCTAAGCAGATCTGGAGTGATGTCCGGAACATATCTGGGTTGGTCGTGATAGCTGCTTTCAACGCTACGTTGGGGATACCATCTGGGCCAGGCGCTTTCTTCGGCTTCATTTTCTTGGCCGCCTCTATGAGCTCCTCATTAGTAATGATTGCTCTTTCTTCACCTTCCTGGCCATATGGTGTCGGTGGCCAGACCGTTGGCGCGTGTTGTGGGAACAACCCGTCGACGATAATCTGCAACTTCTCTGAGAATGTTTCAGCGGGTACGGCTGGACCACTGATCTTGGCCATCGCCACCCTGTATGCATCTCCCCACGGATTTGCATTAGCATCGCGACACAACTCCTTGAAGCACGTTCTCTTGCTCAGCGAAATTTCTCTTTTCAGATCGGCTTTCGCCGCCCTCAGTGTTACTCTTCGCTCTTCCCTCTCACCATCGGTTTTGGCTCTTTGCATCCGTCTCCTGGCTTGGAGGCATCTTTGGCGGAGGTTGCCAAGTGTCTCATTCCACCAGTATACCGGACGACGTCTGTATTTCGGCTCGACCTTCCGTGGCATGGTAATGTCGCATGCTCGTACCAGCGCAGCCGTTAACTCCTCTGATCTCAGGTTCAGAACCTGCTCTTCTCTTCTGAGGGCTTCCACGAAAAGCTCTTCGTTGAAAACGTTTCGTTTTCCACATTTGCTCATGAGGTGTACTCGCTCTCTGTGAGCATTGTGTTCTTCCACCAATTCTATACCGGACCTCCTGATGATCGCTATGAGTGTACCCATCGCAGACTCTCCAGTTCAGGCTTCCCGTCAACACAGGACTACATAGCTTACTTCTGTCTGGTCCTTCGCAGTTCCGTGCCAGGTGGCCGTATTCCAGGCACCTGTAGCATCCCTCCGGTCTCTGGGAGATCTTCAGTGGACATACTGAACAACCGACCCGAATTTTGCCGACTTCCAGCGCTTGTTGCCTGCGTCTACTGGGAGCTTTATCGACGCCGCCTGTGTTCCAAGCGGTGCTCTTCTTAGCCGTACTGTCATCTGCACCGTTTCCAGATTACACTGCTTCTTTATGGCGGTCCTCACTTCCTCTTCGGTGGTGATCCAATCCAGATCCCGCAATTGGAGTGTCATTTCAGGGCACATGGCTTTCACCTGCACCTTTTCGCCCATGACTCTCTCGGTTAGCTCTTTGTATGTCGAGCTTTTGTTCACCGAGTCTTTTTTTAGCTCGATGAGCATGTCTCCCGTCTGGGTGCGTCTGATCTTCTGAACGTCGGCACCAAACTCCTTTAGTTGAGGTCCGTCCTCATGGCCCACAAGACTTCAGCATAAGTGTCCTCGCTAGTTTTGACGACAACAGCTTCGCATTTTGCCTTCTTCCTGATTGGCCTTTGCTTTCTGGCACTCTCCTGTTTGCCTCTCTTCTTCTTGTTCCGGACCTCTTGCCATGGGATATCGCCACTGAGCACTTCATCCGCCGGTTTGGATTTGCATTTTTCGGCTTCTTGGATACAGCTTGTCTTTCGTCTCCTGGTGACGACCTATGTCTTTTAGGGGTGAAACTTGGCGTAGTTCCTATTCCCGCTGACCTTTCTTTCTCCTTGCTCTCTTTCCGAGGAGCCATGCCGGTTTTGCCGGCGGCACTACCGCAGCTGCCAGGGCCTTTTTGGTCACCGCTAACTCGGTTTCAACAGCTTCAATCCTCTGCATCACTTTCCTCCAGTCCTTGACGGCGGATCCGAGGGTTCCTTGAATCCTTGCCACGAGGTCCTTAATGTCTTTGTGCATGTTGTGCCTCTTATCGACGAATTCCCGAAGCTCATCTACGACGGGTTTCGCCGCTTCCACCTTCGATTGCCTCGGGGGTAACTTCCACGCACCTTGCAGCTGATGTTGCTGCTGTCTCTCACGCTGCTCCTGCTCACTTTGCGACTTATCCTGCCGCTCCTGTTCACGTGTTCGCTGCTCGTGCAGCTCATCTTCGCCCTGCTGGTGTTCCAGCTGCTGCTGTTCCAGCTCCTGCTGTTGGCATTGCTTCGGTGGCGACCTCGGCAAGCCACTTTTTGCGAACGGATTCGCTGCTTCACCTACGTTGATGTTGTTCACTTCCATGCTTAAGGGTCCCCCCTCCTAGCCGCTATCTCCACTCGTCGTAAGTAGTCGTCCTTGTGATCCATGGGTATCTTTGCTTGCAGTGAGGTCCACGCGAGGGCTGACACGGTCCTTCATGGGGGTACCGGGTTCAGAGCCAGATCGACGCTAGTCAGGAATATGCGTCTGAGCCTACTTCCACCAGTTAAGGTGGCGAGCTTTGAACGTACTAGGAGGCCTGCCACGGTTTTTAACGGGACGGGGGCAACCGTTCCATTAGCCCACCTGCCGTTTCAGAATAGTGTCACCCATTCTTACTAAGGAAGAGAAAAAGAGCGATTGTCAGCTCTATAGCGTCGTGTTGATACAGTCCTTGACCTTGTCCTTGTCGTTGTAGCCAGTATGCCGTAATTAGGATCTTACTGGCATCGATCCTAATGTGCCCGGTTGGCACTCCAATGGTTGGGCTAAGGCACTTTGAAAGCGGTACCATGTCGCTTGTTCAGGGTTACTTACAGATATGTGGTTTTTTGTAGAGATTCACCAGAGCCCACTGATGAACCCCGCCACATCCTAGGTAGACCATGCTTGAGCCCCTGGTCAGATGGACCAGACGCTCGGCCACCTCCCGAAGGAAGTACTAAAGGTGGTATTCCATACGGCTGTATGTATGAGTTTCGATTGGAAAGGGTAAAAATCCCAAGCTCCCATCTGCCACCTCCTCACTCTAGCTGATGTCAGAAAGACAACAGTGCCCAGGTTGCACTACCAGCTAAGTACGCAACCCTTAACTGGTGGTCCTTGTCATCGTTAGACCCGTGGAAGCGTGAGGTAGGGGCTTGTGAGGACCAGAGCTATGTTGGACGCTCCTTCCTGGTTCTCGACTCACCATTTTGCAACCCTGACTCTGACTCTGAATCTGACTCTGATTCCTGCTCTGAGTCTGACTTCGACTCTGATTCTGGATCTGACTCTGACTCTAACTATAGACCTTTTCACATGACGTTTCAAATCAGCTGATCTTGAAGTTCTTTGACAGTTCTTCTATGAAAATGACAGGCCCGTGTTAGCACCGGTCCTCCACCGATGTAAACTAATGCATAGGCGGACCTGTCACATGAAAAAGGCCTATGACTTTGACTCGGACTCTAGCCTGACCCTGCCTTTGATTCTGACTCTGACTCTGACTTTGACTATGAATCTTACTTGACCTTTATCTCTGACTCTGACTCCGACTCTGACTTTTAATCTGACTCTGACTCTGACTCTGATTCTGATTCTGATTCTAATTCTAATTCTGATTCTGATTTTGACTCTTCCTTTGACTATGAATCTGACTCAGCCTATATCTCTGACTCTGACTCGGTCTCTGAATTTGAGTCTATCTTTGACTTTGACTCTGATTCTGACTCTGACTCGGACTCTGATTTTGACTCTAACTCTGATTATGACTTTAACTCGGAACTCTAACCTGACTCTAACTTTGATTCTGATTCCGACTCTGACTGAGACTTTATAGTGTAGACTCTGGTTTGGTTTCGATTTCAATTTTCGATTTCGATTCATTGACTTTGATGTGGATTTCTACATTTTTACTCGGGATATCGCGCCGATATGGATGTGACCTTCGCTGATACCACTTATGATGGCATGTGTGGTTGCATAAATTGAGGCTCAACGAAGATGAAGGCGCTCCGTCAGATAGACATATTATGTATGAGAGAGCGAAGTTTCGTAGAAAGTGAGATGGATTCTTGGGAAGTCCTGATCCAACCTGAGATTGAACTCTTCTTCAAATTTTAAGTTTTTGATTGAAATTCTTGATGATGGGGAGAGTTTTTTTTTCTTAGAACAAGTTCGTCGTCGCGAGTTGTAGAAAATGAAATTTCTTCACTCTCACTCTTTGCGTGCTGCTGATTTCGCAGTTTGAAGTTGCTGTGATTATCCCTTCTTATTGTAGGTATCGAGAATCACCGTTCAATCGAATGAAATGCTCAGGTTTGCTTCGAAGTTTCTGTTTATTTGTTTGACTAGTATTTTTTCACTTGTTGGTTGAATGTTTAACAACAGTGGTCTAGATCTTCCCGTAAATTTGCTAAAGCGTAAAAATTAGATTCCGAAATGCATTGGGATAAAACAAGTAAGCTCTACATGAATTATATAATTTTTTATGCCAGAATGAAAGAGATTGGCACAAATCTGTTCACAAAGTCGTTCCCTTTTCCACCGGTTATAAAAACCGAACGTATAGCATCACTCATCAGTTATTCACCACCTTCCTTCTCATGCTTCATCAGGAGTTTTCCGCTTCGGCTTCCTCCTCCTCCTCGCTCGACAGGCGGTGAAACATCGACAAAAAAGTCAAATATTTGCATTTCGTTACCACCGAAGATTTTCCGGCTCAACACCACAAAACACCTCTCGTGTTTCCTGTACGGTGCGGGATGCTTTTCAGCGTTATCATCGCCGTTTCCGGCCCGGCTGTCCGGCTTCAGATCCTACAGAAATGTCTCCAGTAACTCGATTTATGGATTTCCCCATATAAAAATAAGCTTAATTATTTGAACTAGTTGACAGACTTCTCCACTGAAAAATGTGGGATGTGCCTACACTCCAACAGAGTTTTCCATCCGAACAATCGGGAAGAAGTCTGTAATCGAATCTGCAATTTGCACCTTCTAAAGTTCAAAATCAACCATCCGCCTCCACGGCACGGTAGTAGGCGGTGAGCACATCGTCCATCACCATCGCTGCTGCAGATCCAAGTAAGCTGCTTCGACAAACATCGCGTAAAACTCTCTCTCTCTCTCGCTTAGAAAGTGCTCGCCGGAGTTAACAGCAAAGCCAAACCAGAAATCGCTACCCGGTGCTTCCTGTATTTTGATATACGACGGGATTCAAAGGAAGATTCCATGTCAAACTTTGACTCCGGTAGGAGGATTGCGGGCTTGGCTTGTTTTTGTCGATCCATGTGATAGCTTGTAAGGCTGGAGCACAGACAAACAGACGTAACACTTGGAACAAATTTCTATAAAATCCGTTGCCCGGTTCGCATAATCGAAATACTGTTTCGTGCAACAAGACGGCGATAGTGTCAAACGTCAATCGCAAAGAAAAACGATGCGTGCGCGTCTGGTCGTGAGATTTGAAACATAGCGAAGTTTGATCGTTCAATGAGTGGTCAATAAAAACTTCGTCAGTGCCACATCTGTTTGTCTGTGGCTAGAGTGTGCGGGTTTTGCTTCCGTACACTCAGGATGCCGACCGCAGCCAACCAACGGATGATGATGATGCACATGCAAAACAGCAACAACGGGATAAAAACGATAGAGCTGAGTGCTAGAAAGCGCTTTTCGAGTTGTTGCGAAGCTTATGAAGGTATTTTGTTACTTTTAGGTGTTGATTACTAACGAGTTTTGGAAGCGGGTTCCGGAAAAAGTGTAACCCCAAGAAGAAGTGGTATTTCGGTTAAATCCTAGCCTGAGATCGTAACCGCTCAACATACAAACCAAAAGTTTGGCAAATTTCTTAGAGTAACATTTTTTTTCAACAGGTTTTAACAAAGATAAACCTGTCGTTCTTCATTATGATAATCCTTCATCTTAGTTGTTTTTGAGAAAATGAGAGTGCGCGTACCTAAATAACACTTTTAATTTTATGGTAGTTAATCAATTTTCGGTTTCAAGGCAGTTATAAAACCATGACCAAATCTAAAACGTCACTTGCGTAGGTTCTCTCTAGTCTACTTTGAATCTCACCTTTCATGACACCAATTTGCTCACACCTTCTGATACTACAACCCATTAAACGAGTACTTGAACTTAAAGCTTCTAACCTCGACTCTCGATAAACTCCTTTGCCGCTCTTAATCCCACTGCCTAGCCTGCTACGACCGAACGACACACCAATTTGGCAGAACGCTTCCGAAAGCGGTGTCTTCTTCATCTATCTGGACTAAAATCGAATCGCTCCTGGGAAAATTTAGTCAAAGTGTCAAACTTTTAAATTGGTTCACTTCGCCCCTCCTCTCTCACCCATTTCCCCTCTCCCTCGTCGTACCAACACCTTTTATTTATGCCACATCGTAACGTTCCGTCACTGCTCCCGCATGAAAAGGTGTCAAAGATTCACCATCTGATGTTGCTCTCTAGAGGGCAATGGTATTTCAGGCATACCTTACCGTCACACAGGTTCCCGGTTGAGATTTCCCTTGCCTTGATGGTGAGGAATTCGGGACGGCAAGGCGGGTAACCACTGGCTTTACATATTCATAAATATCATTGGAGAGCGAGAATTTTTTAACGACCGTAATGAAGGCAATGATTCAAATTAGTTCTGGTGTTTGGGTAGAAGAAGCGGGACTTGTTTGATGTCGGGAGCTTATGTCTGACTTTTTTGCGGCTATCAAGTAAAGTTTTCATTGGGAATAATTTCTGAGATGTGTTTTCATTACCTTCCTAATCAACGGATTAGAAACAGAAACAGAAACAGAAACAGAAACAGAAACAGAAACAGAAACAGAAACAGAAACAGAAACAGAAACAGAAACAGAAACAGAAACAGAAACAGAAACAGAAACAGAAACAGAAACAGAAACAGAAACAGAAACAGAAACAGAAAGAAACAGAAACAGAAACAGAAACAGAAACAGAAACAGAAACAGAAACAGAAACAGAAACAGAAACAGAAACAGAAACAGAAACAGAAACAGAAACAGAAACAGAAACAGAAACAGAAACAGAAACAGAAACAGAAACAGAAACAGAACAGAAACAGAACAGAACAGAACAGAAACAGAACAGAACAGAAACAGAACAGAAACAGAACAGAAACAGAACAGAAATAGAACAGAAACAGAACAAAAACAGAACAGAAACAGAACAAAAACAGAACAGAAACAGAACAGAAACAGAACAGAAACAGAACAGAAACAGAACAGAAACAGAACAGAAACAGAACAGAAACAGAACAGAAACAGAACAGAAACAGAACAGAAACAGAACAGAAACAGAAACAGAAACAGAAACAGAAACAGAAACAGAAACAGAAACAGAAACAGAAACAGAAACAGAAACAGAAACAGAACAGAAACAGAAACAGAAACAGAAACAGAAACAGAACAGAAACAGAAACAGAACAGAAACAGAACAGAAACAGAACAGAAACAGAACAGAAACAGAACAGAACAGAACAGAACAGAAACAGAACAGAAACAGAACAGAAACAGAACAGAAACAGAACAGAAGAACAGAACAGAACAAAAACAGAACAGAAACAGAACAAAAACAGAACAGAAACAGAACAGAAACAGAACAGAAACAGAACAGAAACAGAACAGAAACAGAACAGAAACAGAACAGAAACAGAACAGAAACAGAACAGAAACAGAACAGAAACAGAAACAGAAACAGAACAGAAACAGAACAGAAACAGAACAGAAACAGAACAGAACAGAAACAGAACAGAAACAGAACAGAAACAGAACAGAAACAGAACAGAAACAGAACAAAAACAGAACAGAAACAGAACAAAAACAGAACAGAAACAGAACAGAAACAGAACAGACAGAAACAGAACAGAAACAGAACAGAAACAGAACAGAAACAGAACAGAAACAGAACAGAAACAGAACAGAAACAGAACAGAAACAGAACAGAAACAGAACAGAAACAGAAACAGAAACAGAAACAGAAACAGAAACAGAAACAGAAACAGAAACAGAAACAGAAACAGAAACAGAAACAGAAACAGAAACAGAAACAGAAACAGAAACAGAAACAGAAACAGAAACAGAAACAGAAACAGAAACAGAAACAGAAACAGAAACAGAAACAGAAACAGAAACAGAACAGAAACAGAAACAGAAACAGAAACAGAACAGAACAGAACAGAAACAGAACAGAAACAGAACAGAAACAGAACAGAACAGAACAGAACAGAAACAGAACAGAAACAGAACAGAAACAGAACAGAAACAGAACAAACAGAACAAAACAGAACAGAAACAGAACAGAAACAGAACAGAAACAGAACAGAAACAGAACAGAAACAGAACAGAAACAGAACAGAAACAGAACAGAAACAGAACAGAAACAGAACAGAAACAGAACAGAAACAGAACAGAAACAGAACAGAAACAGAAACAGAAACAGAACAGAAACAGAACAGAAACAGAACAGAAACAGAACAGAAACAGAACAGAAACAGAACAGAAACAGAACAAAAACAGAACAGAAACAGAACAAAAACAGAACAGAAACAGAACAGAAACAGAAACAGAAACAGAAACAGAAACAGAAACAGAAACAGAAACAGAAACAGAAACAGAAACAGAAACAGAAACAGAAACAGAAACAGAAACAGAAACAGAAACAGAAACAGAAACAGAAACAGAAACAGAAACAGAAACAGAAACAGAAACAGAAACAGAAACAGAAACAGAAACAGAAACAGAAACAGAAACAGAAACAGAACAGAAACAGAAACAGAAACAGAAACAGAACAGAAACAGAACAGAAACAGAACAGAAACAGAACAGAAACAGAACAGAAACAGAACAGAAACAGAACAGAAACAGAACAGAAACAGAACAGAACAGAACAGAAACAGAACAGAACAGAACAGAAACAGAAACAGAAACAGAAACAGAAACAGAAACAGAAACAGAAACAGAAACAGAAACAGAAACAGAAACAGAAACAGAAACAGAAACAGAAACAGAAACAGAAACAGAAACAGAAACAGAAACAGAAACAGAAACAGAAACAGAAACAGAAACAGAAACAGAAACAGAACAGAAACAGAAACAGAACAGAAACAGAACAGAAACAGAACAGAACAGAACAGAACAGAAACAGAACAGAAACAGAACAGAAACAGAACAGAAACAGAAAAACAGAACAGAAACAGAAAACAGAAACAGAACAGAAAAACAGAAACAGAAACAGAACAGAAACAGAACAGAAACAGAAACAGAAACAGAAACAGAAACAGAACAGAAACAGAACAGAAACAGAACAGAAACAGAACAGAAACAGAACAGAAACAGAACAGAAACAGAACAAACAGAAACAGAACAGAAACAGAACAGAAACAGAAGAAACAGAACAGAAACAGAACAGAAACAGAACAGAAACAGAAACAGAAACAGAAACAGAAACAGAAACAGAACAGAAACAGAAACAGAACAGAAACAGAACAGAAACAGAACAGAAACAGAACAGAACAGAACAGAACAGAAACAGAACAGAAACAGAACAGAAACAGAACAGAACAGAACAGAAACAGAACAGAAACAGAACAGAAACAGAACAGAAACAGAACAGAAAAACAGAACAGAAACAGAACAGAAAAACAGAACAGAAACAGAACAGAAACAGAACAGAAACAGAACAGAAACAGAACAAAACAGAACAGAAACAGAACAGAAACAGAACAGAAACAGAACAGAAACAGAACAGAAACAGAACAGAAACAGAACAGAAACAGAACAGAAACAGAACAGAAACAGAACAGAAACAGAACAGAAACAGAACAGAAACAGAACAGAAACAGAACAGAAACAGAAACAGAAACAGAACAGAAACAGAACAGAAACAGAACAGAAACAGAACAGAAACAGAACAGAAACAGAACAGAAACAGAACAGAAACAGAACAGAAACAGAACAGAAACAGAACAGAAACAGAACAGAAACAGAACAGAAACAGAACAGAAACAGAACAGAAACAGAACAGAAACAGAACAGAAACAGAACAGAAACAGAACAGAAACAGAACAGAAACAGAACAGAAACAGAAACAGAAACAGAAACAGAACAGAACAGAAACAGAAACAGAAACAGAAACAGAACAGAAACAGAACAGAAACAGAACAGAAACAGAACAGAAACAGAACAGAAACAGAACAGAAACAGAACAGAAACAGAACAGAAACAGAACAGAAACAGAACAGAAACAGAACAGAAACAGAACAGAAACAGAACAGAAACAGAACAGAACAGAACAGAACAGAACAGAACAGAACAGAACAGAAACAGAACAGAAACAGAACAGAAACAAACAGAAACAGAACAGAAACAGAACAGAAACAACAGATAATAGAGCAGAGAAAAGAACAGAGAAGAGATCAGAGAAGAGATCAGAGAAAAATAAAGAGAACAAAACAGACAACAGAACAGACAACAGAACAGAAAACAGAACAGAGAACAGAACAGAAAACGCAATAGAGAACAGAGCAGAGAAAAAAACAGAGAACAGAACAGCGAAAAGAACTGCGAACAGAGAACACAAAAGCAAACAGAACAGAGATCATATCAGAAAATATAACAGAGAGCAGAACAGAGAAAACAACAGAGAACAAAACAGAGAACAGTACAGAGGCAGAACACAGAACAAAACAAAGAAAGAGACCAGCATAGAAAACAAAACAAATAACAGAACAGAAAACAGAACAGAGAATAGTTCAGAGAACAAAACAGAGAACAGAACAGATAACATAACTGAGGACAGAACAGAACAGACAATAGAAAAGAAAACATAACAGAAAGGGAAACATAACAGAGAATCGAACTGAGATCAGAACAGAGAAAAAACAGCGGAAAGAACAGCAAACCGAACAGAGAACAGATCAGCAAACATAACAGAAAACAAAACAGAGGACAGAACAGAGAACAAAACAGAGAAGAACACAGAGAACAAAACAGAGAAGAGCACAGAGAACAAAACAGAGAAGAGCACAGAGAACAAAGCAGAGACCAAAATAGCAAATAGAACAATTAACAGAACAGAAAACAAAATAGATAATAGATCAGATAACATAACAGAGAACATATCAGATAACAGAACAGCAATCAGAACAGAGAACCGATCAGAACAGACAACTGAACAGCGAACAGAACAGGCAACGAAACAGAAAACAGAACAGAGAACAGAACAGATAACAGAACAGAGAACAGAACAAAATAGAGAACAGAACATAAAAGAGAAGAGAACAGAGAATAGAACAGAAAAATTGGAATAAATTCAATATGATCAGAATTAACTTCAAGCTAATTTCAATCGCAAGATTATCAATTTCTGTAGTTTAAAAATGATTGAACTGCGAAAATTAAGCTGAACTATCGAACTACAGCATGAAAATTTCATATATAAAATAATCAATCACTAACTTCGATGTATTGGTGAGTCGATTTTTGGGAATCCGTTACCTAGTGTACGATCACTTTGGGTCTGGGCATCCTGTTAATTTCTGCCTGGATGAAAGTTTACGAACTGTGGTGAAAACCTCCAATGTTCACCAAAAAGCTTGCTGAGTGTTGATGTTTGGAAAGCTTAGTGAGCACTCTAATTGTTTGCGGCACAGAGCGAAGGTAAGTCCTTCTCAGAAATCGGAGAATAGTTCTTAACTTTCAAACAATATTCATTAAATTTTGGACAACAATGCATACGAGCCCTGTTTCGATTTAAAATTTGAATCGAAGAATGCAGTATTTTATGAACAGGATCTGACGAATCTTCCTTTTCAAACTTTGATTTGCATGTTATCAAAGTGTTCATAAATATATTCACGCCAATAAATTTACCCACGATGGAACCGAAAACATTGGATACTTTGCTTCTTATGAAATTCAGTTTCAAAAATAAGGAACGAAAACTTATAATACATTCATGTTAAGTTTATGAGCTGTGGAAGTTTTAGACCGGATTTGAAAGTCCTACATTAGCTGTTTAATGAATAACCAGTGTTTAACATTGAAACATGTATTGGCCAATAAATAGCAATTTATTAACGTATACGTTTCAAACTCTCACCTGTACTCCCTGTGACTGATGATGATATCAATGTGCGCTCAACTCAACCTAATTTGTAAATTCTGTGGATTTGAGAAAATATATTATTTATATATTCTAAGAATTCATTAAAACTGCAATGTTTAAACAAATTCTATAGTAGTTTCAATACCGTGGTAGTAAAATCAAGAAAATGTATGAATTATCGAGTATCTCGCCTTTTTGAGATCATTCCGTAGAGCACTGTAATTGTGACAGTACCTTTCTAGACAGATGTGTGTCAGTGTCAGAGCAGACTGTTTAAGACCTGACAAATTTTTGGAGTTACTTAATTTTCTCTAGGAATTCTATCTAAACTAATTTCATATAGAGAATCTCTCCAAGAATTTTGTTTTGGATGCCTCATGTATTCAACCTGGATTTACCCAAGGAGAACCACAGACATGGAATTTCTTCAACGATTGTTTCAGGAATCATCCAAAAAATCTTTGTGAAAGAAAGTCCTAACTTCTCTAAGAATTTATGCAGTGATTATTCCATCTATTTCCTTGGGACATCCTGCAAGGTTTCCGGTCAAAACATCTTCTTCAATTGAATCAATAAATTCTCCAGAAATGTCACAAAGAGTTTTCAGGGAATCCCTATGTAACTGTCTTTTGGAATTTATATAAGATTTCAACTAGAAATTTTTTTTCTAAAAATACCTTTAGTTATTAGCAGGGTTGGGAAAAAATCTGAAATTCACTCTACAGTAGCCAATCTCAGTCAGTGAAGCCAGTGAAACTCACGCCTACCGCTGCTGTAGGCAAAGAGCCTTGAAAATTGCAAAACACCCGTTGCTAAGGGCAACTCAAAATTACTGTAGAAAAATGTTCTATTTCCCGCTGCATTTCCCGCATTTAGAGCCTTCAATGACACTCACGAATGAATGAATTTCATGCACCCAACATAGGCTACTTGATGAGATTCACGTTTTTGAACTACTGTACTGGGAAAGCCACGTGATTTTCGCGAAATTCAAGCCAACTACTATTACCATTCCCAGAACTGGTTATTAGTCCAGAGATTTCTTCTTAGGTTTTTGAGGAAATTCGTCCTGCAACACTTTGAGATTTTCTCAAGTAAGCCTTGAAAATTTATTTTTTCAAGGAATGTGTCCACGGAAAGGGTAACGAAAAATTTTCTGCAAAATAAATCCATGAGACGCTTTTTAAAGAATCCTGAAGTAACCTCTTCTGAAACAAGTGGAAACTTTAAAGTCACTCTGTATGAACAATAATCGCTAAATTAACGCCAGTACTCTTGAGAAAGTTTTAGAAAATTTCCTAGATAATTTGCTAAGATAATCTAATTAATCAATCGAGTCACGGGATTGTATTTCGTAGGGTTTTCTAAAGGAATTTCTCGAAAGGCATTGGACAAAATCTCTACAGAGATTCAATATAGGAATAATCGGAGGAATTATAGGTAAACTTGTTGAAATATTGGCTGGTGTGAAATCTTAGATAACCTTATGAAATTGCAAGGGAATTTTTTGAAACTTTTTGAAAAATGATTGGAAAAACTGCAGGAGTAATATTTGGATGAAACGCTAGAGAAATTCCTAGAAAACAATAGATTTTTTCGAAGAACCTCTTGAAGAATTTTGGATTGCTGGGAGGAATCGTGGATGAATACTTGGTGGAATTCACATAAACCTGCGGAGAAATTCTTGCATTTTGATCTTTTTCTGATCTTTTTTGATCTCTGAAATAAACTTTTAAAGATTTTCTCGGGAGAAATTCCGTAGAAATCTTAGGAACATCTTCGGGTGTAACCACTGGAGAATTCAGTTGAAGGATTAGTACAAAAATATATGGGGAGAATTTTAAGATAGTTTTGGGAGAGAAAATCAAGATAATACTTTAGGAAATTACTGGAGGTAATAGCTTTGGAGTTCTTAAGGATTTCCTGGAGCAAATTCTGGAGAATTTTTTCTGAGCATCTTTTGAAAAATCCCTGGAATAATTTCTGGGAGAATTGGTAGAGAAATATCTAGAAGAGTTTCTGGAGAGATCCCTGTGTGAGACTCTGAAAAAAAATCTAAATAAAATCACTATGATAATTCCTGAAGCTTTTCCTCGGAGGATCGGAGACAAAATTCTTTAAGAACCTGTTGAACCCGTTATAGTCTGTGAAGGTTCTGTGCAATTTTGCATTAGGATTCAATGCGAGCAGAATTAGGAATTCATTAAACAAATTTGACAAAAATAGATCAAACTGCTCATCATTACAACCAGTGAGGTTGTTCTAATTTCCTAGATAACAAATTGATGAACAGCCAAAATTCTGTTAATTTGTGTAGTTTTTTTTTTCAGAAAAACAAAAGTTTTAGAAGAAACTGAAGATTCTTCAAAAATTTTCCATCGCGCATAAAAATTATTTCTCATTATTTTTCATATTTTTCAAAAACTTTCTGTGGGACTTCTATAGGAATAGTATTGATAATCGTTTAGAAATTCAGCAATGCTTTAATAGAATATATCAAGAATGATTGCACTTTCAGAAATCCCTTTCGGCATCACACGATGGGACTGGTCTTATGGTGGTAAGCTCCATCGAAGTTAATACGCCAATCGCGTTTTATCCTCGATTTTACTATTGGCGTGATTGGCGTATTATCTTCCATGGAGCTTACCACCATTAGAGTAATCCATTACTTCATCCAGATATTCTTCAAAAAATTACTATGGAACAACTACCGAAAAGCTAAACATTACATATAATTTGCAATTGGATTAGATGGACAAATTGATGTGAAGATTTGCGAAAAAGTTACACGTCTTCTCAGTGAGAATCGAACTCACGACTCCCCGATCTCTAGTTGGGGCGCTTTACCACTACGCCATGAGAGGACTCAAACCTGAATTCGATTTCAGCTCAATAATGACGTGGTCCTTTTTCGCAAAGTGCACCTCTTTCGGAAGAATTAGATGCCCATTCAAACACAACGCTTTCTGTATATATCCAATGCCTAACCCGAGAGCGCATTGTTTTTAGGTATAGGCACAGACAAACAGACGTCACACTCTCATCATTGTCCATCGACCATCTTTTCAACGGTCGATTCAAAAATACGGTCAGTGGCCAATCCGCCACCCGTAGCGCTCGCATCGTTTTTGTTCGTGTTTGACGTTTACACACTACCGTCATCTGTTGACCCGTCGGCCAAACACACCGATTTTAGCATTGGGCGTACATGTCCTCGTGACTATGATTTTGATCGAGATTTGTTCTAAGTGTTACGTCTGTTTGTCTGTGGTATAGGAATACCACACTACACTAGCCAGCAACTGCGCTGGCTGAGGTATCTATTGTGTGGGCTTCCAATGGGTCGTGTGAGCCAAATTTAAGGGCCCTTTCAAATAGTGGTGTGTGCCAATTCACTTGTCAATTAATCGAAACAATAATATACTTTCATTCAATTTCATTATTAATGTGAGGATTGACAATAATGGACCTTGTGTGCATCTAATGTTGAAGGCGTTTTTTTTCATTTTTATTTAGAAATCAAAATATCATTTAATGAAGAGTAATATGCCGATACTACCACTTCAGGGCTGATAGCGGATACGTTTTCTTAACAAATGAACTTCCGAGACCCCATGCCTGAAAAATGAAACCAAAATGAGACTGAACAGGAACCACATCTCGTTGAACTTTGACACTTCACTTCTTGCAAAAAAAAAAAAAAAAACTAAAATCACTAGTAAGGCGAGCAAATACCTTTAAACTTTAATATGATTTTAGTATTTTATTTTTTTTGCAAGAAGTGAAGTGTTAAAGTTCAATTAGTAGTTTTAAACATACTCTAATAATCCCTCCCCTAAATTTAATAAAAAAGTGTAACCACATCTCGATAAGGATTCCTCAATTAATCCGACCAGACAACTTTGAGTCTTTCTAAAAGTTTATGTGGGATTCAATGATTTTCTTCCAAAATTTCTTCAGAATGTAATTCTGATATTTGATCAAAGTTTTCTTCAACTACTAATTCGAAGATTTCTTCAGGAGTACATTAAACGATTCCTTTTCAGACTTCCAGAACAATTCCTCCGGAATTTTCATTCAAGGTACCTTGAAAAACTTAACCAGAACATTTTCCAATGACTCTCACAAGATTTTTATTTCCTATGAATCCCTCAGAAAACTTTCCAAAGGGGTCGTCAATGAATTGTCACAAGATTTATCGAAGAATTTGTCCAAGAAGATATAAAAAATTAGATAAATTTATAAACGAAACCGTAAAGATATCCCTGATGAAATACAAGATGAATTCCTACAAGTGAAAAGTTTTTCAAAGATTACCGGATCTCCTCTGGACTCTTGAGAAAATCCTGGATGTCTCCAGAGAAACTAATAATGAAATAATTAGAAAATAATCTAACCACAATTTGCTGGAAGAAATCCCTGGAAAATCTCTAGTGAAACTCTTTGAGGAGCTACAGGACTAATTGCTGTAGTGTTTTGTGTTTGAACTGAATAAATTTTTAGATTGAAGAATCTAAGTAGAAATGAGTTCAAAAATAATTCTAAAAATCTTTGACAGCAATGCCTATTTACGGAGAAATTTATAAGGAATCCTGGTTGGATTAATCTGAAATTCTTGGAAAAATTCCTTGAAGTTTTTGTGGAACAACCCCTGGAAGAATTTACGGACCAATTTCTCGTATAATTAATTGGATAATTGTATTTCCGATGATGGACTGCTGAAGGATTTTCTGGAGCAAATGTTGAAGTAATTCCTCTTAGCCTATCTTAGGAAATTTCAAGGCAAATTCCTGGGAGAATTTCTAGAGGAACCTCCATACGGATTCTTGTGGGGATCCCTGGAGAAGTCTTTGTACGTATACCTGATGAAAGCTCTGAAGGAACCTGTAGAAGAATTCCTGAACGTGAAAATCGAAGGACCTATGTCTTATTTGCGTAGTAATCTCTGGAGCCTCAATAATTCACGTAAAAATAAAAAAATGTGAAAAAAGTAAAATGAGACTTTAGATAGATTAGATGTTTTGCGTAAAAAAGATACTTTAGAGAACATTGTTCACCTTTGTTCGTGTTATCGCATTGAGTCTGGTACTTTTCAAGAATGTATAAAATATTGTATAGAAATATTCATTTCTAGACTTGGTTCCGGATAAGGCTTATAATAAAATGTTCCTAAACCTGTTCCTGGCTTCCTCAGGCTCAAGTTATAGAGGCCCCCTGATTTTTGATTATTAACAGAACAATGTGTTTTCTAATCCAAATCAACGATGTTCTGTTCAAAAGTACTGTTCTATAGCGTTACAATAAACGCTACCTCCAGCAATATAGTAGATGATAAAGGGGCCCCTATTCATAACCAATTCAGGGCCCCTCGTAATCTGATTTCTTTTGCTTTTTTCAGTTTGTGAAAAATTCAATTTCTAATGCTATTAGAAATTATTACCATGATTTCGGGACCCCTAAAAACTCGGGCCCGGAGCGGACCGCACCCCCTAGCTACGCTACTGCATTTACTTATAGGAATTCCAATAAACAGCTCGAAGATTATTATATTTTTACATTTCAATTTAAAGGTACAAATCCGCAACTGATTAATGATTGATGAAATAATACGGCAAAATCCTTAACGTGTTGGAAAGTTTCATGAAATTAAGGAAAATTTTATTATCATATTATTCTTTACAATTAGGTATGGTACACAATTTACGTAACGCTAAAGATCTCCCATAATCTTTAGCGTTATTAATGGGTCCAAAAGTTGGCCTAAAATTATAAAACTGTGTTATTATCAAGAATAGGCATATATGAGCTATCCCATCAATGATATCGAATCAAAATTCAATTGGAATAATATCACTCATATTCCCGACTAGCACACATGTTATAATTGAGGCAGAATAACTCTTATATGACCAGATCTGGTTATATAAGAGTTACCCAACTAACATTCACTCATTTAACAAACACCATTATGGCAGTTTTATCCAGCATCATGTTTTATAACATTTTAATAATTTCCATGGCCAACCTTTGTTAAAGCATTGTTCACACAAATTTGGAGAAACTTTAAAGCATGTTGTTGAATACCAACTTTATTTTTCAGCTTTAAAAACGTTTTACAAGCATTTAGTTCAGCTTTTATACGGCTGGTCTAAAAATAATTAAAGATCAATAAAAACAAAAATATATTTTTCTAGGCACTTTTATAAATGTAGTGTGCACTATTATTATGATAGTATAACAATCTTATTTAAAAATCGCATGTATACTGGATTCGAACTCGAGACCTTCCAATCGTCAGCGGTAAGCCTTGCCATCTGCGCCATCCTAGAATTGATGATTATACCGTCCAGTGCAAAATATAAACTTCTCATAGCTGAATATTGACCATGTTCGAGCTTCTATTCGACAACGTCTAATCAACACATGGTACGCTAATCTACAACTGAACAAGCATATTATTCAGCTGCTGTTTAGTGCTGATCCAAGCTGAGTTCAGTCGGCTATTTTTAGCGCACAGTGAGAAAATTTATGTCGATGTTGGTCAAAATAATGTTTATATACACAAAGTAAAAACAGTCTGAAATGATTAATCTAATTTCATAATAAGTTTTAGTTTGTTCAAAAATGATTAATTACCTTAAATAATTTTATAAATTATAGTTTGATTATTTTTTATTTGTATTTTTCATAAACCTATTACATATGCATTGAAGTAAAAGTTCTCTGTATGAATATGAACCCACCTGAAAAGAAAAATATTCGAATATCTTGATGCAATTTTTATTTTCGGAAATGGCCAAGTAAATCATTTTTCTTAGAGTGCAGTATTTATTCTGTTGTGAAGAAATGTCATTTCAAATGTAGCTGGCTTTAGAAATTTATTTAATCAATTCTGTCAAAGAAATTTCCATTTTTCTTGTACGGAAAAACATCCCGAGCAGGCGAAAAAAGCTTAGCAATAGAAAATATAATATGGATAGCTTAAAGTGATATTAACTTGATAGATGTATGATATAAAATATCTGGAAATGATATCTAAAATAAACTACTAGAACAAAATTGGCATGTCATATTTAGATTCTGCAAGATTTTACCAATAGCTGCGAGCTATTCATTAGATCTGCGTACATCAAATTTTTCATAGGTTTAGAAGTTCCAGGAACAAAATTTTGATATTGTCTTCAGATATTTTATCTCTTATGTCAATCAAGTCAATATCACGCTTTGTTTGTCAGTACTTTGCTCCTACTCGGAATACTTAGCTAAAATGCTTATTTTTGTTTTTCACAATAATTCTGAATTTCTGGAGACTGACCATGTTTATTTTCTGAACAGCTGTTTCAAAAGTTTTATGAAAGCATATTTTATGAGCTTTGAAATGCATTCGGAACTCAACACGAATTTCGGATATTTTGTCCATTTTATGAAATTTAGCTATAGTGTGATCGCATTTACAAGGCTTATTTATTGCTGAACAATGTGTTTGTTAATCGTCATTTTGGCCTCTATTGGATCAACTGTTCTTATAATATACTGAAGCTGAATTAGGATTTTATAAGATACTTATTTAGCTCTTATTCATGCTTATGTTAAACATGTGGGAATAGCTGAAGTGCGACGCAAGTAAAACGTTAGTTCGTCTTCTGAATATCCTTTTATACATATACATTTGTTTAGTGGAATATTGGCTTTTTAATTGGGGGAAACATGTCTTGTTCAGCTCATTTGTAGAACAATCTTGACTAGTCGAATGAGAATCTTTGGAAACGTTTAATAAGTGGCGATTCAACTTTTGTTCATTCTAATGCATAACGTTGAACATTGATCTAAGTTTGTGTTAAAAAAGCACCTTCTCAGCTCTTTATAGAGCAACTTTTTCATTCAGCTGTCATTACCATTATTGAACAATAATTAAACATGCATGCTTGTTTGTGGCTCTGAATTGTTAGTTGGGTATTCTGCTTCAATTATAACATGTGTGCTACTAGGGTTACATCTATAAACTACCGTTCCGATTGATCACAAATCTGCAATATCAAGGTAAATAGCTTTTAACAACCGCCATACAGCCGTCCGGCAATGAAAATTCCCCCTCCTATTTTCGAATTCGTCATGGTTTCAGATGAGCCGAAATTTTAAAAACCACTCACTCTCTATACGACCGTAACTGCTGGCCCAAACTTTCTCCTCCTTTGGTGCGGCATTACCAAATGCAGATAAACATCTAACCGAGTCGACCGGAGGGAAATCCGTATCTTTTATGTTGCAAATCAGATAATGGATGGTTCCTGATTTTTGGGAGTTTTAAAAGTTTTATTGCCCAAAAAAAAAGAGCAAACAAGTGAAATGCGATTTTTTTTCATGCCCTGCATCGAGATCGTTTGATTTATGGATGAATGTTTAATAGGGCCTCTGCTCTCCGCTATTAGATGGCCATGGTGGAACGTATCGATTATGATCGTTGGAAAGGATTTTAAAAACCTTTTAATGGAGATGGAAACGGTTTTTTGGAAGGGGGACAGAGTGCCGGACTATATGGCAAGTGTAGTGGTTGACCTTTTCTCTACTCTGTAGGCTTCTAAAGAGCCCGTAATGGGGTGATGAACTGCGTTCGGGTATCGATTGTCACCGAGGCGCATTATTAGTTCCAGTTTAGCTGTTTATTACAATAAAAACATACAAATAATGGTAGCCGTAGCGGCCATAAAAGAGCGAGCACGCGTCGCTATTGATTCGGCATAAAACACCGCCACGCGTCGCTAAATTACGCTATTTATTCGTGCTTTTGGGGTTGACCCGCCGTAGCCGCAGTTGATTCTTCTTCTCGGATTAGACCGTGGCCAGGATTCGTCATCCGGACAATGGCACTACGCGTGTTGTACGTATCGACTACGAGGATAAATATTTATCATTATGGTGTTTCATTATGCTTCCTTTTTCAGCGTGGCCCATGCGAAATTTGCTGTGTACCATCACCCTACAGTTATGGATCAACAATCAGTAGCTATACATGTCAACAAGGTAGCTTTATCAAGATTTTTGCTTTCAAGATCCTTAAACAGTTTCTTTTAGAATAAGCTACCTCCTCCTATGGTTATGTTCATAGTTTACCAGAAAAGTTTAAATTTTTTGAGAAAAAGCATTCTACTTTCAATTTATTCAATGTGAAATCTTCTTTTAACAAAATTTTGATGATTGATTTTCATCACCATTATGCACAACTGGCACTGAACACATTTTTAAAACTGCTTTTCAAATATTTAAATAATTCTTTAAACAAATTGTCGTAAAAAACAACACAACAGTGAAAATTATGCTTATGTCTAATTGTTTAAATTATCAGGCTACCCAATATACAAAATTTGATTCAATTTGATTACGATACGGATTATTTTTCGCGTCTAAACCATTCTGCCTAAAACATAGAAATACTAGCACAAACAAAACAGAACATTTATAAGTTTTAAACATAATTCATACTGTGAACATTGTTCGTTCTGGAAATAGAGAAGCTCTTCAACAAATTTTGACATCTAGAGAACAAAATTTGCAGAAAATTTTATCATTATCAGGCAGATATTGATCGCTTGAACTGTTTTGTCTGAAACACCAACTCTTTAGCTTACCGGATTTTTTTGATACAGAAAACTTGCTACTAGCGCCATTGAGCGGAAGCTTATCTCAACAGTTTTGCACCGCAAATGACATTTGATCTGCTGAACAACCCTGCCAAACACAAAGATAACCTTCCAGCACATGATATTACCTGTATTGAGAGGTTCTAAAGCTTCCTCCCTGGTAGAGTACTAACGAGTTACATACACGGGAAAAAATCTGATCCCATTATCATGATTCACGAATCATGAAAATTATAAATTGCTCTTGGGACGAAATCATGATTCAGACTCATGATTTTTGAAGCTGAGCTACCACTAACATGATTCAGAGCAACCATTTTCATGAGCTCCAAATCATGACCATGAAAAGCGTTACGCACACGGTGCAGCTGTCAAAACGTGTTTAGCAAAGCTTGTGCAAAGCATAGTTGGCTGCGCATTCACGGAAAAGTTGCCCTTTTTTTTAAAAAAAAGTTCACTTTTATTGCCGGTTTCCTGCGCCGCTGTTGCTCTAATGTCGTTCCTGCTCTACTATTCCGTTCCTGCTCCGTTGATATCGAGCTATTCCGGCTCTGCAGAACTACCGTTAAGTGAAAAAAACGCATGGCATTCAATACAAATGCTGACAATTTTCCACCGTCTTCTCTGTTTAGCCGTTTCATTCTGTTCCTTTCCTGCCGTGGCTGTTGCCCGTTCCGGCTCCTGTGTACCCGTTCCGGCTCCGCATTGAGGGAAAATTCTTCCGGCTCCGCTCTACTAACTACCGGTAAGTGATACAAAATTAATCCATTTTTGCGCCTGTAATCGAAATCCATTTTGACCATTTTCCACCGTCTTCTCTTTTTAGCCGTTTTATTGTCCCAGTGCCACTGTCGCCATTCCCGCCGCGGCTGTTGCCGTCCAATAGGTGCATCCGTTCCGGCTCCGCATTGAGTGACCAGCTCCGCCCTACTAACTACCGGTAAGTGATACAAAATTAATGTATTTTTGCTCCTCTAATCGAAATCAAATATTGACCATTTTTCACCGTCTTCTCTTCCGTAATAAGCTCCCGATTTTGTTGCCGTTCCGGACGTTTCGTTTTCAGCCTTGGCTGGTTCCGCCCAGTAGGTGTTCCCGTTCCGACTTCCCCCACAACTACCGGTAAGTGTTACAAAATGAATCTATTTTTGCATCTGCAATGGAAATCAAATGCTGACCACTTTCCACTGCCTTCTAATTCGTAATTAGCTTCCATTTCCATTGCTGTTTTGGGTGCCCCATTCCCACTCCTACTATCCTGTCCATAATCATATAGTCGACGTAAGCACTACTGTAGTTTTCAACACAATCTCTGTTGTCTAGCAACAAATAATACAAATTTAAATATTTTTATCAGGCAGACATTCAATCTGCCGCTCTACACATAATTTTCCCATGTTAGTTTTTGACTCTTTCTTTCTGTCTCGACGTTCCTACTAAAATTTGGCCTGCCTCTTCAACTCAGTGTTCCTTTAGCACTTCATAGTAATTAATTGAAGAGATTTCTTTGCCTGCCATTGCACGAATAATGATTGTGCATTGTGTGGCAAGCACAATGATAATCTATGCCCAGGGTGTCGAGAAAAATTCTTCCTCGACCGGATCGGGAATCGAACCCGTCGTCTCCGAAATGGCGATCCAAAGCCTTAACCACTACGCTACCTGGAGACCCAAAGTAACTGCATATCAGCCCCATGATGGAATTGAACTGACCAGGAATCATCATAAGGATCTGCTTTCGAGGTCATTCTATTTTTCTATAATTTATTATAATATTCTAACTTCATTGTAACTGTAACTTTATTATCGTACATACATTATTGACCCAATTTTGTCAGCTCCTGTTTGGAGAACATGTTTTGCTCTCCTTTAAAATTTAAACATATTTTTCAACTTTTTATCGCTCTATTTTTTAGTTTTCGAAAGCAGTTTGATGATAAACCAAAAAGATTTGGAAAATTTTCATTTGTAAAATGATGACAGCATAAAGATTGTCGCAAAATGGAGCTGACAAAATCGGGTCCATGTTGTATATTGGCTAATTATAAGTGATTTTTCAAACATTTGCATGAATTATGTAGTTTGAAACTTTGATAACGATTTTCTCAATGCCAACTTTTTTCATATGGAACTGTTTTGCAGATACAGGCAATACATTACACAAAAACAATCTAATAAGAAGAATTTGAATGCTTGATACGGCTGACAGGTGAACTGTACATTGCATCCCATTCAAGATATTTGAAAAAAAAAACAATCGTTTATAATAACTCAAACATTGTATTTTATCGAAAGGCACAGAAGTTCGGAAGCATAATGGAGCCGAAGTAGAAAAAACATCGTTAAAAAGTTGAATGCAGTTCTCTGTCTAAGCCAATCAGTTCACAGAACAGAGGTGAGTTATTAAACGAATTAGAAAGTTGGTGAGAAAATGATTAAGTGAGGGACTTAGTGAGAATATGGGTGATTGGGTGAGTTAGTGAGAAAATGAGTTTGTGAAAAGTTCAGGGAGAAAGTACGTTAGTAAGAAAGTAAATTGGTTGGTGGGAAATATGTTGATGAGAAAGTGAGTTTGTAAAACAATATGTTGGTGAAAAATTGAGTTGATGAGAAAGTGAGTTCTTAAGAAAGCAAGTTAATAAGAAAGTGAGTTCGTGAGGAAGTTAGTGGGAATATGAGTTATGGAGAATGCGAGTTAGAAAAATATGAGTTAATGAGAATATGAGTTCAAGTCAGTTGATGAAAAATGAGTTGGGAAGAAAGTGAGTTTGTGAGAAAATGAGTTGATAATAAAGTGAGTTGTTACAAAGTAAGTTAATGAGAAAATGAGTTGATGATAAATAAGTTGACGAGAAAGTAAGTTGGTGCGAAAATGAGGTAGTGAGAAAGAGATTTAATGAGAAAGTTAATTGGTTAGAAGGTAAGTTTGTAAGAAGTTAAATTGGGTAAAACTAAGGTGATTTCTAACTCACTTTTCAATCTCATTTTTTCACCAATTCACTTTCTCATAAACTCATCTTCTCGCCAACTCATATTGTAACCAATCCACACTCTTTCCTATAAGCTCACCTTCGTACCAATTCACCAACTTACTAGTTTATTTTCTCACCAACACGTATTCTCATCAATTTACTTTCTTATTGACTCACTTTCCACCACCAACTTTCACCAACTCACTTTTTACCAACTAATTTTCTCTTCAACTTACTATCTTGCCAACTCACATTCTTACAAAATTATTTTTAACCAACTCATTTACCCACAACTCACTATCTCATCGACGCACATTCTTGAGTTGAGAAAGTGAGTTAGAAAATAAGCTGGTGAAACGGGAATGGAAAAAAGAAGTTGGTGAGATACTGAGGTGAAGATGAAGTTGAGGAGAAATAAAAATTTTAGTTAAAAAGTAATAGCATAGGCATAAGCATAAGCATATACAGTGTTCGTTCGATTCTGGTACGGTGCATTTTAGGCACTGCTCGAATTTTGCACGGTTATATTTTGGCAATTTTGTTGTTCGATTTTTACACGGTTAGATTTGGGCAACATAACTGTTCGATTTTGGCACAGCATCTCCACAGTCGTCTCGGGAAGGAACTTATGTTACTAAGGTAGGACAGGCGATGAATCAGAGAGTCCTATGGCTGGCGATATGATCCACCAAAAATATAATCTCCACGATAATTGTGATCCAAACACAAACACGATTTACCTTGACCTGATGCTCACCCCACGCAGGGCATTTGTTTTTCATATCAATAATTTTATTGAATTATCAAAGAACGTACTTTTTGCAAAAGTAGATTTTGTTCTAGCATGAAAAGTCTGGCAGAAACTTTGTCGAAAATATTCATATTTTTGTATAAAATGATAATAGTGCGCCGCGCTTCTGATAAAAAATGTCAAAGGGCGCCGTGATTACAAAAAGTTTGGGAACCCCCTGCTCTAGCTAATCCATATGTAGTTACTAATAGCTGATATTACCAGTTAGGAATACTACAAGCAACTTCTAAAGGTACTAAAATGACAGGTAACTTCTTAAATTTAGTACCATACACTTCTAGTCAAATGTTTGGGGTCACCCCTTGAAAAACATGTAAAAGTTTTATGGTCATATCTCTGCGAATTTTACATCAAATTTCAAATCTTTTAAGCTCATTTGAAAGATAAGGAATGAAACTAATTTTGTACAAAGTTGGCAGGCAATATTTTTTTACATTTAATATATGAAAATTGACACAAAAGTCATTTTGGTCATCGACCAAAAGTGTTGGGTCACCCCTTAGTATGAAGCAGTCCATAAAAGTTTGAGTTCATTTTCGTAAGACTTATAATGAGTACTATTCATTATCCTTCACCAGCAGTGTAGAAATATAATTTTGAAAAAAAATGATAGAGATATGAACGAAAAATTGTTACATTTTTTATGAAAGAGACTCAAAACTTAAGTATTGCAACATACTAAGGGGTGACCCAAAAATTTTATCAATGACATCAGTTGATATTTTTTGGAATACCTTTTTTCCTAGATTTTTCCGCCATGATCTCTTAAAAGTGGCTGAGAGGGTATAGAACTAGGCTTCTATTACAACCTTCATCTCAAAATTTGGTAGGCGCAATTGAAAATATCAAAATTTTGGGTCATTTTTCCATACACTATATGGTCGATGTCCAGTCAGACCGGACCATGTATTTTCAATGATTTTAGAAAAATGTCCTTCAGGCACTTGGGATATCACATCAAACGCTTTATTTTCTGAAATACCATAGTTCTTTTATGTAATAAAACATCTCTAACAAAATAGCATCGAAAAGTTCAGAGTTGTCAAAATTGTTGGCTTGTCTACACCTGTCCAAAATATCGCCTAGTTCACTCTGACTTAACACCGACCATATGTAAAAATTATTATCTGCAAACTATGTACAAAGTTTAATTCTTAATCTTTCAGATGAGCCTAAAGGATTTGAAATCGGATGAAAATTCGCAGAGATATTACCATAAAACTTATATATGTCTTTCAGGGGGTGACCCCAAACTGTATGTAGGGAGTGTATGTAGGTACTCTATGTGTAGTAGCATTTACCAAAGAACAAACCTTCATCATTTCAATAAACAAGAAAATAATACAATATTATCTACAAATCACCACACATGAAAAGTCAACTTTACGCACAATAATAGTTAAAATATTATTCTGTCTTTCACACTACAGTAGTTCTTTACAACAAATGAAAGTATCAACGCAATTTTTGTCGTTACATCCTCCTCAGAGTCATTAGCAATGCGCACCAAAAATCATGATCAAATTTCAAAAACGTGATTTGGTTTTATGGTGCCAACAAATTCAACCAGAATCATAAATGATGCGCACCCCAAAATCATGATTCCAAATCCCAGTATCAATGATTTCACTTTATGGTCCGAAAATATAATGATAATCATAAACGATGCGCACAGAAAATCATGATTTGGGATCCCAATGGCATGATTTAGCTGCATGATCCTGTAAAAAACGACCGGAATCATAAACCATGCGCACCTGGAATCATGATTCTAAAGCCTAAATATATGATTTAGCTTTATGGCGCTTGCAAACCCGACCAGAATCATAAAGATGCGCACCGGAAAATTATGATTCCAAATCCCAACATCATGATTTAGCTTTATGATTCTGCCAAAAGTATAACGCACTGACTGCGTTACGGGTGCACCGAATCATGATATCATGCTTTCGAATCATGGTGTATTTTCATAAAACTGAAAATACCCTAGGCTCCAGAAATCATGAGTCTTTTTTTATGATTTTGGGATCCGATTTTTACCCGTGTATAATTTCCAATGTTGAAACATTGGAACAACTGTCAAATAAATAATTAATATTGTTAGACAAAAATCGTTGCAATCTTCTATTGCCACGATTATCCTAGCAACATTAGTAGCTGAACAATAGTTTATTAAATTGAAATAAGCTTGAGCGTGATTTGTTCAACTCTTATTCAGCAAAATGTTTGTTGGGTTAATGCGTTATATATTTAGGTTAAGCTACGTTAAGTAAATGGATAACTCTTTTTTATCTCTTATTCATTTTATTTATTTAGATAACATCTAAACATATAACACTGAATCAACAAAAATTGAAATTTTTCACGCCACAATACTCGGTTAGTGGCCGCATCTCTCCATCCTCGGTTCTGCCCACGCTCGCCAAATCGATACGCACTTGATCCGCCCACCTAGCTCGCTGCGCTCCACGCCTTCTTGTACCAACCGGGTCCGAAGCGAACACCATCTTTGCTGGGTTGCTGTCCGGCATTCTTGCAACATGCCCTGCCCATCGTATCCTTCCAGCTTTGGCCACCTTCTGGATACTGGGTTCGCCGTAGAGTTGGGCGAGCTCGTGGTTCATCCTTCGCCGCCACATACCGTTTTCCTGCACACCGCGATTGTCCTAAGCACCCGACGTTCGAAGACTCCAAGTGCTTGCAGGTCCTCCTCGAGCATCGTCCATGTTTCATGCCCATTGAGGACTACCGGCCTTATGAGCGTTTTGAACATGGTACATTTATTGCGGGCGTGAATCTTTTTTGACCGCAGCTTCTTCTGGAGGCCATTGTAGACCCGACTTCCACTGATGATGCGCCTCCGTCTTTCACGGCTAACGTTATTGTCAGCCATCAGCAAGGATCCCAAGGTAGACGATCTCGTCGACCACCTCGAAAGTATCCCCATCTATCATAACACTGCCAACTAGGCGAACCCTGTCGCGCTCGGCCCCACCAGCTAGCATGTACTTTGTCTTGGTCGCATTCACCACCAGTCCAACTTTTGCTGCCTCGCGTTTCAGGCGGGAGTACAGGTCTGCCACCTTTTCAAAAGTTCGGCCGACAATGTCCATATCATCCGCGAAGCAAATAATTGACTGGATCTCGTAAAATCGTACCCCGGCTGTTAAGCCCGGCTCTCCGCACAACACCTTCTAGCGCAATATTGAACAACAGGCACGAAAGTCCATCACCTTGTCGTAGTCCCCGGCGGGATCCAAACGAACTGGAATGTTCGCCTGAAACCTTTACACAATTTTGCACACCGTCCATCGTCGCTCTTATCAGTCTCGTGAGCTTCCCGGGAAAGCTGTTCTCGTCCATGATTTTTCATAGCTCTACGCGGTCGATACTATCGTATGCCGCCTTGAAATCGATGAAAAGATGATGCGTTGGACCTGGTATTCACGACATTTTTGAGGATATGCCGTACAGTGAAGATCTGGTCCGTGTCGATCGGCCGTCAACGAAGCCGGCTTGATAACTTCCCGCGAACTCGTTTACTACAGGCAACAGACGACGGAAGATGATCTGGGATAATACTTTAGAAGCCGCATTTAGAATAGTGATCGCTCTAAGTTCTCACCAATTAACTTGTCGCCTTTCTTGTAGATGGGGCATATCACCCCTTCCTTCCACTCCTCCGGTAGCTGTTCTGTTTCCCAGATTGTGCCTATCAGCCGTGCATACAAATGGCCAGCCTCTCCGGGCCCATCTTTATGAGTTCATCTCCGTTACCCATCCTTACCAGCTGCTTTGTTGTTCTTGAGCTGGTGAATGGCATCCTTAACCTCCCTCAAAGTGGGGACTGGTTGGTTTCCATCCTCCGCAGTACTGACGAAGGCATTTCCTGCGTTGCTTGACCTTCATTGCCTGTGCTTTCATCGCTATTCAGGTGCTCGTCGAAGTGCTGCTTCCACCTTTCGATCACCTCACGCTCGTCCGTCAAAATGCTCCCATCCTTATCCCCGCACATCTCGGCTCGCGGCACGAAGCCGTTGCGGGATGCGTTGAGCTTTTGATAGAACTTGCGTGTTTCTTGAGACTGGCGCAGCTGTTTCCATCGTTCGTTCTGCCGGTCTCTTGCTGCAGCATGACCGCCCGCGTTGCGTTCTTCTCCTCCAGAATTTGCCTACATTCCTCGTCGAAATGAAATCGTTCGTCGACTCCATCCCACGTACCCGACGTTGCTTTCAGCTGCATTGTTGGTGGCTGCCTTCTCTGTTCTCCAGCAGTCCTCAAGAGGGGCTTCATCCAGCTCACCCTCTTCCGGTAATGCAGCCTCGAGGTGTTGCGCGTATGCCACTGCGACATCCGGTTGCTTGAGCCGCTCTAGGTCATACCGGGGCGGTCGTCGGTACCGTACGTTGTTAACAACGGAGAGTTTTTGGGCGCAGTTTAACCATCACCAGATAGTAGTCAGAGTCGATGTTAGCGCCACGATAGGTCCTGACGTCGATAATGTTGGAGAAGTGCCGTCCATCATCAGAACGTGGTCGATTTGTGATTCTGTCTCCTGTGGTGATCTCCAGGTGTATTGGTATGAAAGACTGTGCTGGAAGTAGGAGCTGCCATTCTTGAAGGCGACGAAATCAATTAGTCGTAAGCCGTTTTCGTTCGTCAGCCGGTGGGGCGCTGAACTTTCCAATAGCCGGTCTGAACTCCTCCTCCTGGCCAACTGAGCGTTTAGATCTCCTATGACGATTTTGACGTCATGGCTTGGGCATCTGTCGTACTCGCGTTCGAGCTGCGCGTAAAAAGCGTCTTTATCATCATCAGTGCTTCCGTAGTAGGGCTGTGCACGTTTATTATGCTGAAGTTGAAGAACCGGCCTTTGAGCCTCAACTTGCTCATTCTCTCATTGATCGGCCACCACCTGATCACGCGCCTTTGCATATCACCCATCACTATAAAAGCTGTTCCCAGCTCGTGTTTGTTGCCGCAGCTCTGGTAGATGGTATGATTACCTCTAAACGTTCCTACCATTGATTGCTTCCAACACACTTCCTGCAACGCTACGATGCCGAATCCACGGTCCTTCAGCACGTCGGCGAGTATGCGTGTGCTCCCGATCAAGTTGAGAGATTTACAGTTCCACGTACCAAGCTTCCAATCGCTAGTCCCTTTACGTCGCTGTGGTCTTCGCCGAGTGTCCCGGTTCGTATTCTCTCGTTGATTATTCGATGCTTGATGTTTTTACGGCTGGCTTGCAGGGACTGACACCAACCCCCTAGATTTCCGGAGGACCATTCCCCTAAATGTTCGGAGGACCATAGTGCGCAGTTTAGCTTAGAGTCCTTCTATGGCACTCGGACGATGATCAACCGCCCCTGACATGGGGAACAGACGCTGTTGTGAGCCGCTCCTAACATGGAGTACAGACGCTCCAGGTTTGCAGAAGCAAGAGCAAAAGCTCATATGGTTTGAAATAATTAAATTCTGTTAGATATCATTGAATTCCTTAGGAAATTGCATACAATTAGGCGTCGAGCGCCTTTGTGAATAGATCTGCTAGCTGATTGTTTGACGGGATGGGTTCAATCTTCACTGTACCTTTTATAACGTGATCTCGCAGGAAATGATGCTTAACATCAATGTGTTTGCTCTCTTGCACTCTACGTTTTTGGCCATTGAGATACATCCATGGTTGTCCTCAAAGATGGTGAATGATTCATTAATTCATTAAGCGGTAAAACTTTCAGATCTTCAAGAATTCCTCTGAGCCAAATACCTTCAGAAACAGCTAAACTTAATGCACCATATTCTGCTTCGCTGGATGACAGAGCAACTGTTTTGCTGTTTTCTACTGGCCCATGAAACGGTATTTCCGAAAACTTGAAAAACGAAACCACTTACTGATTTCTGTCAACTGCAATCTGAGGCCCAGTCAGCATCGGCGAATCCTACCAGAATCGGGAACTTCTTTTACAGGTGTATTCAAGTTTCAAATCCTTTGTTCCTTTCAAGTAGCGAGCTGTCCTCTTCAAAGCTTGCCAATAAGAATTACCAGGATTTTGCTGATATCTTCCAAGGTATCCAACGGAGTAACTAATATCGGGACGAACACATAACATTATGTACATGATGCTGCCTAGAAGCTCTCTGTATGGCTGGTTTGTTGAATCTCGATCTTCGATTGGTAGTTGGAATCCCTTTCCATTGGTCTTTTAACGTAATTGCAGTCTTGCAAACTGAACTTGGTTAAAATGCGATTGATTCCAGCTTCGTGTGACAGACACAATCTTCCTTGAGCTCTGTCGTACTGAATCTTCATACCTAAGGAGCAGCTGACATCTCCGCAATCCATCATTTGAATTTTCTTGATAATATCGTTTACGCTTCCAGTATTGCGTTCCATTTGTCTTCCAAAAATAAGGACATCGTCAACGTATATAATAATGTAGACATTACCTTGGTCTGTTGGTCTTGATATAAAGGCAATAGTCGTGTTTCGAACGTGAAAAATCCATTTTCAAGAAGTGGTTTCATTGAGCTTGTTGTTCCAACAACGGGGACTTTGTTTCAATCCATATAACGATTTTTGTAATTTACCATGCCAGGTTGGAACCTGCTTCTACGCCATCCGGTACTGTCAGATAAACTGTTTCTTCCAGTTCGCCATATAAAAACGCTGTCTTGACGTCGAGTTGCTGGATGTGGCATCATTTGTTGAACTGCTACAGCCAGGACGGTCCGAATGGTTGCCATTCTTGCTACTGGTGCATAGGTTTCACCATAATCCAGTCCGGGCTTCTGTTGAAATCCCTGGCAACAAGTCGAAGCCTTATAGCGGACAGGGTTTCCGTTTTCATCTTCCTTGATACGAAACACCCATTTAGTTTTTATAGGGTTAATTCCTTGGGACCAAGCTTCTAGACGCCAAACCTCATTTGCTTAAGGGAATCCTAATTCATCCTTCACAGCTTGAAGCCAGAATGTTTCATCAGGGCGCCCAAATATATCTTGATATGTTTCAGGAACATCCAAAGAACTCGTAGGAATTGTTGTCACACCATCACAAATATTGATAGCATCTGTAGACGGAAATTGGACAGCAGAGAATATTCTTCCAGTAAGAAAATCTTTAAACTTACCGGGGAGCCTGCGCTGCCTCGTGGTTTCCATGTCAAGGTTTGAACCATGTTCTTGTTGCGAAGGGAGCGCCACCCGGTGTTGGAGAATATGCTTCAGTGTCATCTTCGGATTCGTCATCAGCCAAAAGAGCTGAACCAGATCCGACAACGTGGCGTACATCCCCCCTCTTGCTCGGGTCGTGGTTCATTCAGTGGTTTCGTGTTGACTTCATCTTGGACCTTCAACTTCTAGATCATACGGCACAACTATCAACGGAGAATCCAGTTGCTTTTTTCTCAGCTTACGGAAATGACGATGCATCAAATTTAACGTCTCGAGATGTGAAAAGTTGTCTGACTTCCATGTCCCATAGACGGTATCCGTTCGGTGCATAGCCAACCATGAGTGCAGCTCTACTCTCGGATCCATCTTCTTTTTCTGTTGCGAACGGTATCCCAAGCAAAAAGCCTTGCATCCCGAAACCCCGAAGTTTGGACAAATCTTCATTTGTGCTTCATCCACAGTTCAGAGGTATATTTCGGTCAGATATGGCACGTGTTGGACTTCTATTAACCAAATAGACTGCAGCAAGTACCGCTTCGCCCCACCATGAATCTTCGGGGCGCTCGCCTCGACTAGCATCGTCGAACCTTCTCCGATGACCGTACGATTAAGTCTCTCAGCCAACCCCGTTCTGTTGAGAGTGTGTAGTAGTATTATAGGTTCTATTTGAATTCCCTTTTCTTCGTTGGATCGCCTTTGCTCATTTGAACAGTATTCACGGCCACGGTCAACTGTTAGCTTGGATATAGCGTGGCCCATCAATGCTGTTGCCATTGCCTCATAGCAGCGAAATTTGTCAAAAAACTTCAGATTTCGTCTTGATTAAGGGGACACGGGAGACCGTGTTATTTTTCCTATCTTTCGTCTCACTCTAACAATAATCATCAAAACTTTGTGGAAGCAAATCTCGAGTTTTAGTGAACCGATGAAGCTGAAAATTTATCGGGTTGTGCACTACATATATAGAATCATACTGATACATTTTTGCATCGATATATGGAGTGGTTCTTGGGATTTGCTTCTTGAAATGGATAGGGTGATTATGATGACGTCCCGTGCGGCCTTAAGTTAATTGCTGCAAAATGCGTGAAATCATCTACAAACTAGACGAAGTACCGTGAACCATCCCAGGCAGCAGGAGTGATCGGACCGCAAACATCAGAGTGTATCCTCTCCAACGGACGAGTGGTGTTGGTCGGGTGCCGTTGAATGATTCAAGGCACTGCTTCCCGAAAACACAGGCATTGCAAAAATCTAAGCTACCACTCAATTTTGAAATACCTTTAGCCATATTCGAACTTGACCAGATTTTTGAAACCGATGTGGCCCAATCGACGATGCCAGAGATTGACGTTTTGATCAGCACACAAGTTGGCCGTATCGCTATTGGAATAGAACACATCCAGCTCGTAGAAATCGCCTCTCAACCAGACATCATGTATACGCGCTTCACATCAAGAGCTTGAGATCAGCTTGCCATGAGCGCACAAAAATAACCGCGCGCTTGAGCACGTGCTATGATGAGACACATTTTTTTAGATCTCATGTAGCAATGTACTAGCCCAAACGATCACATCTGCACTGGCTCATGCGCCGTCTCATGAGAAAATCTCAATGTGACAGAGCATTTGAGCCTCGCAGGAGAAGGTTTCAGAAGCAAGGAAAAGGGATTAAACTATGGATCAAACTGCCCGTAGGCAGTTTCAAAGGACTGACGTGATTCAACGCGGTTCAGATTCTAGAATTGAATTGAAAAACTTGGGCTGGCTACCGCAGAAGCATAGGCATACACCGAATTCGTATGCTTCCGTGGGGTCATTGTACTAGGCAAACATAACTGCATGAAAGTACTCCTAGTAAGCGCATGTGACGAGTCTCACGAGATGTCTCATGAGACTCGCTCACTAGGATATATTTTGTACGTATCTGCATCTCGTGTCTCACATAATCTGTGAGCTGCGATATGGAATATCGCATGGCACACTAGCTCATTCAGGTATACATGAGAAATACGACACTCTGCTCTCAACGGACAAATCGCAATCACCGAATTATTGAGCTTGATTTCTCCGTGATTTACCGTCACTCCAATTCTGGTCATACGCTTCACCGATAGCAAGTTTGCTCGCAAGTCCGGGATAAACAGCACCTCATAAATGGTTATACTCACGCCTTGACGATTGACTCCGCAAATCGTACCTTTGTGCCGGTCATCTTTTGCCACACCAATTATGACAGGTTGTTCGAGCTTCTCCAGTGTCTTGAATACCTTCTTATCGTTAACGAGATGGTGGCTAGCCCCGGAATCCAGCTTGAACGTCACCTTGTCACACCTGGTATCCACAGCATTCCTACGACCTACCATGAAAGCAACACCTTCGGTTTCAGCGACTACGTTGGCTTCACCTTTCAACTTGACACGGCAATCCTTTGCCATCCTTTGCCGGTCATCGGAAAAGGGAAGGAATGTTAATGTGACATCCATTGTTACTAAGGACGAGTATACCTCTGAATCTTCATGGTCGCCACGGAAGGAGTTTTGTTAGTGGGAGGGCTTCAAAGCTACATGATCAGGATTCACCTTGGTAAGTGATGCGATTCATGTAACCCCTGTTTTAAAAGTTATCTATCAATGCGTTTGACATCTTAAACATCGAACTATTCAAAGGTTTGAATCTCAAAATTTTATAAATCATGAATAAGCGCTTATGTCAACACTTAAAGTGACGAACTATTCAGAGTTTGTTCAACAAATTCATAAAAAATACATGTTATGATACAAATGTGTTATTACAAGCATGAAACGAGCTCACCAATTAGTAATCCATCCTCGACTGAACAATTACAATCGTATAAGCAGGAATATAAAATAACTCCGATGGCGCGCGAATGAAGTGCTAACTGAAAAAAAAAAAAACACCCTGAGCGCGCGAAAATGAATCGGACTGCTTGGGTCTTCGCAAAGCACTCAGAGTTTGTTTTCGATTTATCTTCACCTTAAACTCCATTTTGTGATATATTTTATTTTGCGTGTCCCTTCCGAAATGTCAGATAAGAACAACGCCAGTGTTAAAATTATTTTGTCAATTTTTTTAACACTGAACTATTTTTGCATGTGTACATCGTGTAGCAGGTACGAAGATATTTTATGCCCAGAGAAGTCGAGAAAATTTATATTAAGAAAAGATCCTCGACCGGTGGGATCCGAACCCACAACCCTCAGCTTGGTTTTGCTGAATAGCTGCACGTTCTGCCACTTCCAAATTGCCTTTGATCTGCTGAACAATTTTTCCGAAGTTCACATTCTAGCTTATCAGAACCTTGAAATACAGATGATTAAGAAAATTTGTTACTAGCGTCACCATGCAGAATCAGGTTTGTCAAGATAGCTTTTTATCTAACAACTTTGCCAACACACTTAATGGTAGGATTTCATTTCGGTAAACCTAAATGACAAATTCGGTCGGTAAAACATATTTTACTAAAATCTCGTTCAATTTTGACAGGATGAACGATATTGACAGATGCAAATTGACGAAAATCGGTAGTTTACCTAAATTACTGGAGACTCGGTAATCTATTTGCTACAACAATCAGCAAACAAATAATTTTACTGAATTTCAGCAAAGCGCATCTGTCAAAACGAGAGCTGCAGAACCAACCATGTTCTCGAAATATTTGAGATGTTCTTCGAAAGAGCGCGCGGAAAGCGCCAATATGTAAGTATTCAGCGAATTTATTGTATTATGATGAATAATTGTGTCGAGTCAGCAACCGTCAAATCTATTCTTATTACATTTTTAGGGATATTCCTTGGAACTTCAACTCCCACCATATGAGTGCAGCGAAAATGGTCGAGCTGCCTTTACATTTTGATGAAAAAGCAAAAACATTTTCTCAAATTGAAAAAAGTGAGATATTTACAGTGATTGTAGCTCAAACAATAATACATTAATATGAATAAATTTGTTTCATTATTAAAATTTATTTTCACCGTTTTCTTCTTATTATTCTTCCAATCAAGAAAACAATCATTTGCCGAATTTCAGCAATGGTGTGCTGAGATTTTCGGCAATGGATTACCGATATCTTCGTCAAAATTTGACAGCTGGGAAGATTTAACATTTTGCAGCGCGATCGGCACTTTGAACTTTTACCGAGATTTTTGCCGAAATCTCAGCTGTTGGGTTCTCGGCAAAAAAATTTGCCGGCCTCGGCGAAACGAATTAAGTGTGAAGACCAGTGTTGATAGACTCACACTCAAAATCTCAATCAATACGCTCTCCCGTGAGAGCAAACTCATTAGAGATCTGCTTCGCAAATCTCACGCTTGAGATTTTGATGCAAAATCAACTCAATCAACTCAAACCGTGAAAAATGATTCAGTCGCAAAACCTGGCAAAAACTCGTGGAACCCGAATGTTGTTGTTTACGTTAGAAAGGATTAACTTAATTTTACCAGACTAACAAGAAATTATTGCCGTGTGTGAGTAAACTGTGGATATACGAGACAATGAGTTAAAACGGTGAGCCAACTCTTCCATGATTTTTTGACTGCTGAGTTTGCATGATTGACAACTCACGCATGACAAATCTCAAGCGTGAGTTGTGAGAAATTGAGTTTTTCACAACACTGCCCAAGACACAAACCTTCTAGCTCATCAGATTCTTGAGATATTTTTTTGTCAGTTTTGATACCCTAAGTCAATCAGAAATTACTCCGGAACTACCTGAACCATATTCCCATTATTTTCGGACTATAACAAACAGAAAGATTTTTCGATAAGTTCTGCAAATTTTAACACAAAAATTAAATAAACCATCTCCTCCTCTATGCCAAAAATGTTGAATTTTATGTGGGAGTTTATGAATGCTGATGACACTTCTATAATACGAGAAGATATCATATGAAAATCTTAACTCAACAGTTCACCAAAAACACCAAAGAGAGTCATTCAGGCCCAACGCTAAGGATCCATTAACTGTGTGTGATCCGTAACTGTGTGGGCATGGTGTGAATTCAAATTATCATCCGTGTTCAACTTCCTGCGAATCCTTTGGTGCCACACTTAGTCATGACAATGCCTCAGTCAGACTGACTGCTGAGCGGCAACGCGAGGAGCGTGCCGATTCAAAAGTGCCAACGGATTTCGATGCTCCGTTTTTTGATTTCCCAATTCATACAAAAGAGAAAATCAACAAACCGTATCAACCGTAGCAAATCGCCTAATGGCACATCATCGTTCTATAGTGGGAATGTAATCATGTTGGCGTTACATGAGACGCTATAGATGGTAAATACTTACTATAGTAAGTAAGCACAATAAGCGTGACCACAGTCTGATTTGAACTTGGTTGGCCAGTAAAGTGGCCCATTTTATATGAAAAAATTCTATAAGTAAAAAGTTTAAGTTACACCCTTCAAATTTTGTTCATTTGGTTTCACATACAGGGAGCAAACTGTTCACTTTGAAACAAAATGATTCTTGTTTTAAATTGCAAAGTATTGTTTAAAATCATTTAAAATACTATAGTTTTTTTATAAATCTGCCAAGTTAAAAACGATTGAATATTCTTTTTGATATTTCAAACCAAGTAGTTGAATTAGGTCTTGTAAAAATCAAAATATGTCTATTCTTTTGATTTTATGATAATCATTTTGAATCAAAATCAATTTTACTAACGATTCCCTCGGTGCAGGAAAGAAAATATTGTAAAATAACAATACATATGTGAAATAAACATATTTAAATAATTGATATTGCGCAGTTCTCACCTTACTGGACCCCGCACTTCAGAAATGCGAGTGGTTCATAAATGCGTCCATCAAATAAAGTCCAATCCTTATGTACTTGTCGTTGATGACATTAGAAGTTAGCCTACGCGAACGTAAGTTTCTATTTCAATAAAAATATTTTTTCGTACACATTTTTTGAGAAAAAATTGTTTTGAATAAATTACCATTGAACTTGATTCTAGACATTACGGTTTTTATTCGCATCGAAACGGAAAACTAGCAACAACAGTAAAAATCCAGTCTAACAACCATTATTTGTCCACCGCTTTCCTACGGCAAAACGACCAAACTCGGGCAACAATAGGCCAAACAAATTGCCTGTTTATATTCCGAATCAGAGCGCCGCCATAAATCAGACTCCCTTTCCAAGACCCGAATCAATGAAAAGAACGATCGGAAATAGGAAAATTTTCTCCAGTTATACCACATTTAGGAAGCAGAAATGGGGAAGGCCCGCTAGGTAAAAAAACTAAGATATCTACAATGACCTTGACGAAAAAAAAATGCCAGTTTACCGTTTTTCACATAACAAAAAATGACACTAGTTAAGATGACTTGAACTCTTGGCATCCTAGAGCTCGCATTGCACTGATTTCTTGTATCACCCACGCAGACTAGGAAATTAACTTGGAATTTGCGAATGTGAAAAATTCACAGCTTTTCGAGTCACCCACTTTGAAGTTTATCGCAAATGGGACATTTCTATTTGAACTTTTTTGATACGAAAGGCTTCAGCAGCAATATCCCTTTGGCAAAACTGTTTGATTTAGCAAGAAAAACAAGTACGTTAGACACACTTCTTTTTTCTTGGTGGTAATTCATTAGCGTTTTCAAAATATATCAAAAATCAAAAGTTTGACATTTTCTTCAAATATAGGAAATTTGCGAATAACTTCACAAGTGTGAGTGATCAAATAAGTGTGATATTTTTACTGTCACAAATTTCCTAGTGGCGGTAGAAATTTCAAATCAATCGGAGCTCTAGAAGTCAAGATCATGTTTCCAAACTTGACCATTTTTGTATGAAAAACGGGAAAATGATCTTTTTTTCGCCGATCACTGTAATCACGTGTAGAAACCCAAGGCCAACACGTGCCAATAGTCCATTTTACGAGACGCTTGAACAGCTGATGGGCTTATTTTATGAATGAAATTTACAGAAGGCGGTGTCGTAACGTGTGAAAGTAACAGCAATATCATCAGTGTTGTTCGTTTCATAAAATGGACTATATGACCGATTGCTCACTTTTATGGAATTACAGTATGTGGATTTAAGAGATGATTCCTGCTTTTTCATTCGCGTGTTCTTTCTATATACCTTCTCTGCCCCTGACATGATGCTGTAGAATTCAATATACAACCTTTTCACGCTTTTCTTATCATGACCGACCATGGCGAGTGAAGGTGATGAAGGTGAAAAGCCAAGCCGTAAAGCCGAAGCTGAAAGAGGAGTTTGATTATGCCAATGTCGATGTATAAGAACGTGTGAATTGCTCGATGTGTAAAAGGATAAACCATTTAGCCTCAGCTGAGTGATTTTAACTCAGGAGGATGACTAAAAGGATAAACTCTAAATATTTAACAAGAAGTCATAACGGTATATGATGCACAAAATTTTATAGATGAAATTGAAACGATCAGAGAAATTAGCTCCATTGAATCAACCGAAGAAGTTTGTTTACCGAAATTCTTTTCACGCGACATTACGGCCGGAAGTGCGACAACAAACGGAAATGGCTTTCAATTTGCGTCCCAATCTACATGGTGAGCCACACGACCGACAACCAGAGAAATCATATGCAAAACATGTCCAGACTATACAGAGGGATAGCGACAGAATGGAGCGAAACCAGTTTCGATATATTTCCGGTCTGAGTGTTGAATGGTGAAACGAATTTCCTCCAGAGCATATAGCTATCTACGGAATCATGCGTGGCTCTATGGAACTAGATTGGGACAAGGCTACATCCTTTTATTGGTGTGCTTTGGCAACTGACACTGCCG